>NC_135224.1:3077832-3132832 GCF_052324685.1 Brachyhypopomus gauderio
AAGGGTGGAGGAGAGAGGGTGTAGACAACAAGGGTGGAGGAGAGAGGGTGTAGACAACAAGGGTGGAGGAGAGAGGGTGTAGACATAACCAGGGTGGAGGAGAGAGGGTGTAGACAACAAGGGTGGAGGAGAGAGGGTGCAGTGAGTGAACTGAGTCCTGATGTCTTTAATGATGTCTGTTTGGCATCATAAGGAGTTTATGTGATGAAAAAGTGGCTCAGATATCACAGACAGCAGGTACTCATTAATCACTTGGCCAGTATTTTCATGTTTAACTGTTTCAAAAGCAAAAAGCTCCCTTCATGTCCCACCAAGAAAGCTAGAGCTGAAGGAGCAAGCGGACCCACCAAAGATGTTTGGGGACTGGCTCAAAGGCTCAGGAACCATTGCAGTTTCTGGATCAGTACAAAAGTGCCATGTACACATGCAGCACATAGAGTCACTACTAACACATATGATCCCAGTTCAGAGAAATGTGTTGATTGGTCATTACTTATACAGTTCTTTGAAATGTGTTGATTGGTCATTACTTATACAGTTCTTTGAAATGTGTTGATTGTGTCCAACGTAGTGCCTTTGTCTACTCTCCTGTGTGTGTGTGCAGTCTCATGAAACAGTGCAGATCTGCGCAGTATGAATACACACAGTCCAGGCTGAGAAACCCTGTGCGATTCGTCTTCAACGGTTTTCAGGAGTTCAGTTTGACCTTACAGAGTTGTCTCACACGCTCCACACTGTCAGGGTGTCTGGACCCACAGCTTATCTGTACCAGAGACAGAGGGAGGGAGAGGGGGGGTGGGGGGGTTGTGGGGGATGTGTACAGTGAACATCGCCGTAATTCTGAATCACATTTCTTATTAGTTTGTTAAAATGTTTTCCATTCACTGCTGAATTAGTTTCTGATGACTGTCAGTTGTCTCGGGTCTCTCCCCACTCCTCTATTTCACTCATCCTCTTCCTGTCTCTAACGCTCAGCCCTGGGCCGCAGGTACAACTTCAGGGTTGCCAACTTTTCAAGATCAATTGAAGTGCGATTTGAATCTGGGGGGGAGTGTAAATTGTTGATTGGGGGGGGGGGGGGGGGGGTGGCGAACGTAAAATATACACAAATTTAGTGTTATATCGCGATTGAGCGATCGCCAGTGGTTGGCGCCAGAGTGAACTAGTAACTCATTGAATCATATATGTGGATCAGAGGTAAATAAACTAGTTTTTTTTTTCGGCGTGAGATATCGGATGTGTGGCGTGTGAACGTGTGAAGACTCACGCGTGTGTCTCACGAGTTGGCAACCCTGAACTTTATCTTTCCTTCACATTCGAGAGCAGAATCTGTAATTAAGGGCCTGATAAGGATCGCCGTCACCTAGGTCCTAAAGTCCGTCAAGTTTCCTCATCATGACCCACTGCAGTGACCTTTGGACCGTGTTTGAAGCCATAGTTTCCATGGTTTAGTTAAAGCCAGCAGTTCAGCCTGGTGATTGGAGAAAGAGTGAGGGGCAAGACACCAAAGGAGTTTATCATGATTGATGGTTGCAGCCCAGCCAGAATGGTCCTGATCTTCCTGCTCTTCAGGAACATTGACATCATAAGTGAGGAGGGGTTGATCACGAGCACCGAGACAGTTGCCCCGTCTCGAGACTGTCACAGACAAGACAGAAAGACAGTTGCCCCATCTCGAGGCTGTGACAGACAAGACATAGAGACAGTTGCCCCATCTCGAGACTGTGACAGACAAGACAGCGAGACAGTTGCCCCATCTCGAGACTGTGACAGACAAGACAGCGAGACAGTTGCCCCATCTCGAGACTGTCACAGACAAAACAGAGAGACAGTTGCCCCATCTCGAGGCTGTGACAGCCAAGACAGAGAAACAGTTGCCCCATCTCGAGACTGTGATAGACAAAACATGACCATGGCCTGACTATGTGCAGTGCGGACATGTGGTCATCTGACTGTAACGGTTTCCAGAGTTCGAGGTGCAAAAGTCAAAACAGGGAGATAAGTGGCCTGTTCTGGTGCTAAACAAGATCTCATAACACACACCGCAGTATCCACCTTAGCTGAGTGACGTGCTGCTGGGGTAAGAAGCGTGTTCCTGAGTAAAACCAGGTGTCCAAAACCCACTGACTTCATGCACAAAGACATTGTATGGTCTGCCAGGGTCACAAAGACCCAGAGCTGGCGAAGATACCAGAGCCTCAGAAGCATCTCGTGGTATAAGTGTGTGTAATGAGGTCATGTTGCCAAGGGATATCATTAAGAAGACCATACAGTGGTTGTGAAATAGTAGCAAAAGAATCCAGGACCTACAGTAGTTACAAAGACCTAAGAGGTTCCACAATCTGAACGGTAGCCACTAGAGCCCTTGGTAAGCCCCTAGAGACCAGATTGAGCCCCTAGAGCCCTGGGTAAGCCCCTAGAGACCAGATTGAGCCCCTAGAGCCCTGGATAAGCCCCTAGAGACTAGATTGAGCCTAGAGCCCTGGATAAGCCCCTAGAGACTAGATTGAGCCTCTAGAGCCCTGGGTAAGCTCCTAGAGACCAGATTGAGCCCCTAGAGCCCTGGATAAGCACCTAGAGACCAGATTGAGCCCCTAGAGCCCTGGGTAAGCACCTAGAGACCAGATTGAGCCCCTAGAGCCCTGGATAAGCCCCTAGAGACCAGATTGAGCCCCTAGAGACCTGGGTAAGCCCCTAGAGACCAGATTGAGCCCCGAGTAAGCCCCTAGAGACCAGATTGAGCCCCTAGAGCCCCGAGTAACCCACTGTCATACAAACATCAACAGAACAACAGCTGTGAGTTGCAGGTATGCCAAAATAAAAAGTAGTTGTCTGCAACCAGTGAGGGCACTGGTCCTATATAGATTAGCTATGTGATAGTCATCTGTGAGATGCCATGAACTGTCGGCCTTACGAAAAGGATAAAGTAACGTGTTGGATGCACTGTGAAGTCATGTGGACTTCTTGAAAATTGTGTTGTGTCCAATAGGCAGGTGATCTTTCATAAATGCAAACTGATAAGATGTTTTGATTTGCTTAACAGTCTAAAACTTGAAAACACTCAGAGTATCTGCAGGTATATATAAGACATGTCTTGTTAGGTTATTGGTAACTAAGTCTTAAAAAACTTGTGTTTGGAATGTCCAGTATTTCAGAGATTTACATTTACATTCACGGCATTTAGCAGACGCTCTTATCCAGAGCGACTTAAAAAGTGATTACAAAGAGATGTTGAGCATAGATTTTGCAATCGTAGTAACGTCTCCAACATTTGTCATGAGACCTAAACTACTGAGATTAAAACAATGACGTTAAAACAATGGACTGGTCACTGAGCACAGAACCGAGAGTCGGAAATCAGAGAGCTTTGGCTAGTTCACTCAAGTCAGACCAGTAAGTGTCACAACAAGATCACAGTCGTTAGGTGAATCCCATTATGTTTAATTGCAAACGAGGTGTGTGAGATTCTGAGGATGTTCTGATTGGCTGCAGAGGTCCAGGAGGCGTTGTCCACGGAGCTGGTTCCTGGTGACGTCATCATCATCCCTGCCAGGGGGATGATTATGCCCTGTGATGCAGCTCTGCTCAACGGCACCTGCATCGTCAACGAGAACATGCTTACAGGTTCTGCTCAAACACACACACTGTATTTCAAAAAGCTGCCGCAGCGTTCTGACCTGTGGGTGGCGCTGATGAGATTTCTGTGGAAGGCACAATTGTTTCTTTGTTGAAGGACGCAGGAATTGCTGCTGGGTGAAAATGTCAAACATTTTTGACATGTAGACATGTGTATAATTTTGGGTGATGTTTTTTGCTCAGAAAATGTAGCAGTTTAGATCAAACATGGAAGAATTGTTTGGTCCTGTGCTCTTCTGTGTTTTTCCAAGTGTGTCCTGTGTGTGTGTTTCCTCAGGTGAGAGCGTACCTGTGACTAAGACGAGTCTCCCGAGTGCTGGTTTGGAGGGCCTGTCGGTCTACACCACAGGAGGGCACAAACGTCACACCCTCTTCTGTGGGACCCAGGTCATCCAAACCCGCTTCTACTCTGGAGAGCCGGTCAAAGCCCTGGTCGTACGTACTGGTCAGTCTCTTAAACAGTCTGTATTGTGTAGTCTACTACAGCCTGCATTATGTAGTATTCTACAGTCTGTATTGTGTAGTCTACTACAGTCTGTATTGTGTAGTCTACTACAGTCTGTATTGTGGTGTTTGCAGCGATTAGCTTGAAAAATCTCTTAAATTATTTGTGTTTGTGTGTAGCCAAATTGAACCACCATGCTCAGCTTAACCGGGTCTGTGTGTGTGTGTGTGTGTGCGTGCGTGTGTGTGTGTTCATGTGTGTGTGTGTTCGTGCGTGTGTGTATGTGCGTGTGTGTGTGTGCGTGTATGTGCGTGTGTGTGTGTATGTGTGTGTGTGTGTGTATGTGTGTGTGTGTGTGTGTGTGTGTGTGTGTGTGTTTCTCAGGTTTCAGTACAGAGAAGGGTCAGCTGGTGTGTTCCATCCTCTACCCCAAACCCAGTGACTTTAAGCTCTACAGAGACGCGTACCTGTTCCTCCTTTGTATGGTGGTCGTGGCTGCAGTCGGCTTCGTCTACACCATTGTGCTCAACGTCATGAACAAGGTATGTGAGTAGGGGCAGCCCAGCCCGGCCCAGCCCAGCCCGGCCCGGCCCAGCCCAGCCTGGCCCGGGTACACGGAGACCTACTTGTAGATCTTTCCTATCGTCTGCTGTGTTTGGTAAGTCCTGTGCATGACCCTGCAGGTCTCCACCAAAACCATCATCACAGAGTCGCTGGACATCATCACCATCTCCGTGCCACCTGCATTACCAGCGGCCATGACGGTGGGCGTGGTGTACGCCCAGCGCAGACTCCGCCGTGCAGGAATCTTCTGCGTCAGTCCCCAGAGGATCAATATCTGTGGGCAGATCAACCTGGTCTGCTTCGACAAGGTCACTGAGAGCCGCCAGCGTGCTTCACTCCTCTCTAGGGAGGGTCGTGGGTTTGATTCCCCTGAGGCCATGACTGAGGTGTCCTTGAGCAAGGCACTTAATACCAACTGCTACCCAGGTGCTGGGCTAGGGCTCCCCACCGCTCTGGGCACGTGTGCACCACAGCCTCCTAGTGCATGTGTGTACATGTGTGTGTGTGTGTGTGTGTGTGTGTGTGTGTGTGTGTGTGTGCGTGTTTGTTCTCACTGCACAAATGGGTAAATGTTGAGGATCAATTTCGAAAATCACAATTGGCAATATGACAACTTACAGTTGTACAGCGTCCTGTAGTTGATCTATAGATGATGAAGGTGATTAAGAGAAGTGTAAAATATATCTTAATTATGCATTTTATGTTGGGTTTCTGATTGGGATTTGCATATTGTTGTCATGGCGTTCACGTACCCATGCGATTCACTATTCGTGTTTCCCACTGACACTCTTATGTGTCATGACCTTATAAACTGCACTTGTTCTGACAGCATGTCCTCTGAACACAGACAGGCACCCTTACAGAGGACGGGTTAGACCTGTGGGCCATCCAGAGAGTTGAAGAGGGCAGGTGGGTCTCTCTCTCCCTCTCTCTCTCCTTTCTTTTTCTCTCTTTTTCACTTTCCCTCTTTCTCTTTCTCCTCTCTCTCTCCCCTCTCACTTTCTCTCTCTTTCACTTTCTCTCTCTCTCTCTCTCTCTCTTTGTCCTCTTTCTCATATTAAACCATCGTTTGGACAGTGGAGACAGATGGAATTATTTGTTGTTTCTGTGAACTCACCCTCTCTGCTCCTCTTTCTCCCTCTCTCTCTCTCCCTCTACCTCTCTCTCTCCATCTCTCCCTCTCTCTCCCCCCTCTGTCCCTCTGACCCGTCCAGGTTTTGTGTGCTGGATCAGCAGGTCTCTGCAGACAGCTTGACCCGGTCCGCCTTCGTGGCGTGTATGGCAACGTGCCACTCCCTCACCAGGATCGAGGGAGAGCTGTCAGGAGACCCACTGGACCTGAAGGTCTTCTGCTCCACTGGATGGGTGCGTCCTCAGCTTGGAGATCTGGTTTAATGTTTAATAAGTTTCCCAGTGTGAACATAATACTACACTTTGATTATATTGCTGCTTGTTGTGACTTTAACAGGTAAAAACCCAACAGTAACCTCTTGGTAAGGCGGTGTTAATGATTAATGTGCACTTTATCTTTATCAAAGTTATTTACTTTTGTTGGAGAGCTGGAGATGTTCTGGTGTGTAGTGGCACTGCAGTTATCTAGAGGGACAAAGAGACAGTTTAACAAATCTGAAACTGCACAAAAACCAATACCAGTGGTGTCTTTGTGTCAACACTGTTACATAGACACAAGAGCCCCCAAACCCCAGAGACTGGCCTTAACATCTCCACACTGATGCATGTAAATGTACAGATTCACTCTTCTAAATCAAATATTGAACAGAATGCATATCAGATTTTTGTCACTATTACACTGATAGTGATTGTAAACATTGTTTTTTTTTTGTACTGTGATGCTGTGTGAGTTGTAGCTGCCACTGTAATTGTATGTATGAAGTGCTGCTGTTGTTGTGTTGGTAACGTGTACCTGTTACTGTGATGGTGTCTGATGTGCAGCTGTGTTATTATTATGGTGTTGCTTGTGTTCCAGTAGTGGTAGTAACTGTTGTTGTTGATGTTCACTGATGTTGTGTTGCTGTAATTGTGGTTGACGTTGCGTTGCTGTAATTGCTGTGATGTTCATTTCTGAGTGGTGGTCACTGTAGTGGTGTTTGTTATTTGTTTTGGTGGTGATGATGTAGTTGTTATACTGATGGTGTTTGCTGTCATGGCGATGCTGAATGCAGATTCTGGAGGAAGGAACTGAGGAGGAGACAGTCCTCCACAATCCCATAATGCCCACTGTGGTCCGGCCCCCTGTGCACCCCCGGGCAGACAGAACCTCTACCATGGCCTCAGAGCAGAGCGTGGTATGTACACACACACACACACACACACACACACACACACACACACACACACAGTTCCCTATTCAGACCACATTTCCCTTGTATTGAGTTAAGCACTGGCACAGTTGCGGCTTTTAGCTTTTTCACTGTGTTTGGCTAACAGGGTTCCTTCCTGCAAGCTGTGTGTGGTGTCAGAGAGACGCGTGATCGGGCCGAGTGCTGCCTCGCTCTCTGTGGTTCTGACTAGTTTTGAAAGTCAACAGAACCATCAGTCTGAGTTTGTGAACGCTTGTTTGGACACCTGCTCCTCTGTCTCTGTCCCCTTTTAGTGACTCTCTGTCCCTTAGCTGTACGCAGCCTTAATTATTCACTAGTTATTTATGTTATGGTTATTTGTACAGGGAGTCCCAGCTGTGAGCAGAGGTTTGTCCACAGTGGGGAGGTTAGGGGCCCTGTGGCTTGTTGCTTTGAAGGAAAAATGACAAAAGTTGGTGTGTGAACTCAGAGTGAAGCAAACTAAACAAATATGAAATACAAAGGAATATGAATGTGGAATATTCATTCAAAGAATGATGAAACACAAATATTTCCTGTTTAGAGAAGAAAAAAAAGGAAGCCACTAGAGCTGGAGTGCCCCCTGGTGGAACCGTGCAGTATGGTCATGGCATTATGCAATACTGTGTGTTCAGAAATAACTGTTTTGCAGTGTATATTTTCACATTCTTGCAATTATTTCTAATGTCTTTTACCATGATTGTGTTGCAGGAGCTTTATCAGCTTTTGGTTAGTAACCTTCCACACACACACACACACACACACACACACACACACACACACACACACACACACACACAGCTGTTCCCTTTTATTCTGTGTGGGCGGGTGTGTGTCCACGTGACTAACATTAATCCTCTTTATTCTGCAGGACTCGTACGAAATTGGAATCATCCGCCAGTTCCCATTTTCTTCGGCTCTCCAGAGAATGAGTGTGGTTACCAGGCGACTGGGAGAGAAATTCATGGTAGCCTACCTCAAGGGGGCGCCAGAGGTTGTAGCCAGCTTATGCAAACCTGATACAGGTCAGTCATTCAGTCCTCATGGAGCTTTGAGGTCACTGTTCTTCAGGACCTGATTCAGGAACAGATTTTCTTCTCAAACAGCCTGAAGTATTAGCTCGAGTCTACATCCTGTTGAGGTGTTCACTGGATTTGAACTGTTTGATTAAATGATTTTCCAGTTACAAGTTTACAGAATTATGTGGATGATTAGAATCCTCCAGCGTTAACAGCATGGTGTCCCTGTATCAAAACACACTTTCTTTATTTATTTAAAAAAAACTGCTAACTTCTCTGATAATAAATTCCAGAAAAATTTTTTTTTAATACACAGAGGTGTCAATTCCAGGTTCAGAAAGTAAAAGTCCTCACCAGGATTTTGCTCAAGCTTACTAGATTTTCTAATTAGTGCAATCCAGGTAAAATGAATGGAATCAACACAATCCAGGAAGCCTGAGCAAAATCCTGGTGAGGACTTTTACTTTCTGAACCTGGAATTGACACCTCTGTTAATACACCAGTAGTCCACATAAATCATTACAATATAACTTGTAGGTTCAGACCTGTGTCTCAGTGTGTCTCAGTATGTCTCAGAGTGTCTCAGAGCCAGTGTTCTGACTCTCTGGCTTGTGCAGTCCCAGAAAGCTTTGCTCATGTGCTGGAGGGTTTCACCAGCCGGGGTTTCAGGGTCATCGGGTTGGCCCAGCGCAGACTAGACACCAGACTCACCTGGCACAAGGTGCAGAGTCTCAACAGGTATGGACAGGGTGAGGGGAACAGGTATTAGTGGTAGGAAGGCTGCTAGGTCTGCTTTACGCTGGTCTCTTTACGCTGGTCTTTTAACACTGGTCTCTTTATGCTGGTCTCTTTATACTGGTCTCTTTACGCTGATCTTTTAACACTGGTCTCTTTACGCTGGTCTTTTAACACTGGTCTCTTTATGCTGGTCTCTTTATGCTGGTCTCTTTATGCTGGTCTCTTTACGCTGATCTTTTAACACTGGTCTCTTTACGCTGGTCTCTTTATGCTGGTCTCTTTATGCTGGTCTCTTTACGCTGGTCTCTTCATACTGGTCTCTTTACGCTGATCATTTTATACTGGTCTCTTTACGCTGGTCTTTTAACACTGGTCTCTTTACGCTGGTCTCTTTACGCTGGTCTCTTTACGCTGGTCTCTTTACGCTGATCATTTTATACTGGTCTCTTTACGCTGGTCTTTTAACACTGGTCTCTTTACGCTGGTCTCTTCATACTGGTCTCTTTATGCTGATCATTTTATACTGGTCTCTTTACGCTGGTCTCTTCATGCTGGTCTCTTTATGCTGGTCTCTTTATACTGGTCTGTTTATGCCGGTCTCTTCACGCTGGTCTCTTCATGCTAGTCTCTTCGTGCTGGTCTCTTTTCACTCGTCTCTTTATGCTCTCCTTCCCTGACCCTCTTTAGCCATTCATTACATTTCCAGATTTTTGACTCTAACCCTTCACTGCTAACTGTTCATTATTGTATGTTAAATGCTAACTGTTCATTATTGTATGTTAAATGCTAACTGTTCATTGCTGGATGTTAAAGGCTAACTGCTTACTGCTAAAGGCTAACTGTTCACTCCTAGGCACATGGCTGCTATAAGCTGTGGACTGGGCTACGTGTTGTAATGATCCTCTGTCCTGCTGTAGAGACCAGGTCGAGACAACCATGGACTTCCTGGGTTTGGTCATCCTGCAGAACAAGCTGAAGACCGAGACCACTGCAGTAGTGGAGGAACTGCACAGGGCTAACATCCGCACCGTCATGGTTACAGGTACACACAGCCGTGTGTGTGTGTGTGTGTGTGTGTGTGTGTGTGTGGGTGATACCTTTTGAGTGTACACTGTTCACCTGACCATGTGTGACTGAATCCACGGGTGTGCAGGTGATAACATGCTGACGGCCATCTCTGTGGCGCGGGACTGTGGTCTGATTGGCTGCGGAGAGAGAGTCATCATCGCGGAGGCGGTGCCACCTACAGACGCCCAGCCTGCCCTCATCAGATGGCACTACAGCCACGAGCACACGGCTGTGGGCCGCCCAGAGCCTGCAGCCAGGCCCTGCCAGGTCAGCACGATCACGTGACCACGTGACCATCTCCACGTGCATCTCACACGTGCTCTGTCATTTAGGGATTCAATTATCGCAAATAAAACAGCATGTACATACATGTATATATGTATGTATATATTAGATAAATTATGTTGTGTTGGGCTATCTATTTGTCGATCTGTCTATATATTAGATATAGATATGTCTATATACTTAGACATATGTCTCATGTAAATAGACAGATGTATATCTAATATACATAGACAGATGTCTATCTGTGTGCAGGTGTCTCTGTCCTGCGTGCAGGTGTCTCTGTCCCGCGTGCAGGTGTCTGTCCCGCGTGCAGGTGTCTCTGTCCCGCGTGCAGGTGTCTGTCCCGCGTGCAGGTGTCTGTCCTGTGTGCAGGTGTCTCTGTCCTGCGTGCAGGTGTCTCTGTCCTGCGTGCAGGTGTCTCTGTCCCGTGTGCAGGTGTCTCTGTCCCGTGTGCAGGTGCCTCTGTCCCGTGTGCAGGTGTCTCTGTCCTGTGTGCAGGTGTCTCTGTCCTGCGTGCAGGTGTCTCTGTCCTGCGTGCAGGTGTCTGTCCTGTGTGCAGGTGTCTCTGTCCCGTGTGCAGGTGGTTGATATGGAGGTACATGTGTCTCTGTCCTGTGTACAGGTGGTTGATATGGAGGTACATGTGTCTCTGTCCCGTGTGCAGGTGGTTGATATGGAGGTACATGAGGCTCATCGTGAGCAGAAGAAGTTCCACTTTGCCCTGAGCGGCAGGTCCCTGGACACCATCACAGAGTTCTTCCCTGAGCTCCTGCACAGGGTGGGCAAACCCTCAACACACCATGTTACTTTATACTCATGCCACAGTTATACAACCTTTTAACAGTCTTACATTTATATGATTTTGTACACCAGTCAGGCATCGACATTTTATCCTAAAGAATAGCTGAATAATGAACGCTCTCTGTTCTGTCTTTTTTTACGATCATATCGCAGACTGTGATAATGCACTGAATTAACAGGTTTTTTTATTCATTTTGTTTCATTTAGATTCAGTTGTTTTGTTTTTTAACAGAAGCAATCTCTCGCACAAAAACAAAATATCTAAAGCAGCATAACATTTTTGACAGGTTATAGATTCATGTTGTTTTCAGGTTCAGGTTGTTTTAAACACAGCTGTCAGTGCCAGACTGCTGAAAGAGCGCCCCCATGTGTTCACTCTACCCACAGTTGGCCCTCAACGGCACAGTCTTCGCCAGAATGGCCCCTGACCAGAAGACCCAGCTGGTGGAAGTTTTTCAGAACATGGAGTGTGTATTCAGTATAACATACAAATGAGTGTTACGTTTTATTTTTACATAGTGTGACTCGGAGGTGCTGGCTGAGCAAGCTGTTAGCATATACTGAAGTTCTCCAGCTGTTAGCATATACTGAAGTTCTCCAGCTGTTAGCATATACTGAAGTTCTCCAGCTGTTAGCATATACTGAAGTTCTCCAGCTGTTAGCATATACTGAAGTTCTTCAGCTGTTAGCATATACTGAAGTTCTCAAGAAAACTCTGGCTTGCTTTGTCTTCACAGCTACTTTGTGTGCATGTGTGGGGATGGAGCCAATGACTGTGGGGTGAGTTTCCTCCTCCTGAGCCTGCCACACTGGGGTCTCCACCACAGCTTTAAATGTCATCCTGTCATATCACAATCACAACATCTCAAACGTCCGGACAGGAACACCCAATACAGCTAGTGCACGTGTGCGTGCTTGTGTGTGTGTTTACGTGCGTGTAGCTCTGTGGTGTGTGTATGTTTATGTGTAGCTCTGTGGTGTGTGTGTGTGTGTGTGGTGTGTGTATATGTGTGTGTGTAGGTGTGTGTGTAGCTCTGTGGTGTGTGTGTAGGTGTGTGTGTGTAGCTCTGTGGTATGTGTATATGTGTGTGTGTGTGTGTGTGTGTGTGTGTGTGTGTGTGTGTGTGTGTGGTGTGTGTGTAGCTCTGTGGTGTGTGTGTAGGTGTGTGTGTGTAGCTCTGTGGTGTGTGTATATGTGTGTGTGTGTGTGTGTGTGTGTAGGTGTGTGTGTAGCTCTGTGGTGTGTGTGTGTGTGATCCTCATCCATATCACCCCACCAGGCTCTCAAGAGAGCTCATGCAGGAATCTCTCTGTCGGAGCTGGAGGCGTCTGTGGCCTCCCCCTTCACCTCCACCACCCCCAACATCTCCTGTGTTCCTAACCTCATCAGGTATGCTCCACTCTTCATCCCTACACACTCTACCACACTCTCCCTCCTCTCCTTCACCTTCACTCTCATGGTCAAGCACATCACATATTTACTTATTGTGTGTGTGTGTGTGTGTGTGTGTGTGTGTGTGTGTGTGTATGTGTGTGTGTGTGTGTGTGTCTGCAGGGAGGGGCGTGCTGCCCTCATCACCTCGTTCTGTGTGTTTAAGTTCATGGCTCTGTACAGCATCATCCAGTACATCACTGTCACACTGCTCTGCTCGGTAAGACCTCACTTTTACACATTTACCTAACTGGTTTTTTCAAGACCTAACTGTGGTTTTGACAAAGCCTAATTGTGGTTTTGACAAAGCCTAATTGTGGTTTTTACAAGACCTAACTGTGGTTTTTATAAGGCCTAACTATGGTTTTTACAAGACCTAACTTGTTTTTACAAGACCTAACTGGTTTTTACAAAGCCTAACTGTGGTTTTTACAAAGCCTAACTGTGGTTTTTACAAGCCTAACTGGTTTTTACAAGACCTAACTGTGGTTTTTACAAAGTTTAACTGGTTTTTACAAGACCTAACTGTGGTTTTTACAAGGTCTAACTGTGGTTTTTTCTTAATGTGGTCCCTTCAGGTCCTCAGCAACATGGGGGATTTTCAGTTCCTCTTCATCGACATCGCCATCATTCTCATCATCGCCTTCACAAGTGCGTGAAGATTCATATTATTATTATTATTACATTTTTTCTGATTCTTAAGGATTTAACTTAAATGTCTGATGTAAATGCTGATATTTCATTGTAAGCATAAACACATGCTTACGAACACACACACGTTTCTATAGTTCATCTCCTGTTTGGCAGGGAGGACCAGAGGGAGATCTGAATGCACTTACAGTAGTTTAATGTCTTCAGACAGCTCCGGAAATTACAGCAGTTGCTGTTTAAATAGCAAACTGTGGTTAAGGCCTGAGTTTGAACCACAGGCAGTACGCACTGTGACCAGTGTCGACACCCAGAAAAACAGCTGTCATACTACCCATTTATCGTAGAGTTCATTTAACGTGTAATTAGTGTAGCTTGATTCATGTCTTTTGTGCACGTGCGCCACACATGTGTCATGTTTGTGTGTGTGTGCACGTGTGTGTCTGTGGTGTCAGTGAGCCTGAACCCTGCGTGGACGGAGCTGGTAGCTGAACGCCCCCCCACCAGTCTGATCTCGTGGCCGCTGCTCTTCTCCGTGCTGGGCCAGACGGCGCTGTCTCTGCTCACGCAGGTCTCCGCCTTCGTGCTGGTGCAGCAGCAGGACTGGTACACGCGCTGGAGCCCGCACACACAGTGAGTCGCCACACAGCACGCCCGCATCCAGCAGGGGGCGACAGAGAGCCGCTCTAGCTGGGGTTGACGTGCTGGTCCCACACCTGCTCTGTAGTTGGTATTAGACGCCATGCAGTCCACCCAGAACCGAGATTAGTTTCACTATACTGCAGAACCAAGCTGAAGCGTGATGAAGCGGGTTGAACCGACCCGGTCCGAACTGAAGCTGCACCATGATTCCCGTCTCTCCTCTCTCTCGTCTCCAGAACCTGTGGGACGAACAAAACTAATTCCCTGGTTGATCCCAACATCACATTTACAAACGACCACAGGAACGTGAAGAACTACGAAAACACCACCTTGTTCTACGTCTCCTGCTTCCAGTACTTGGTGGTAGCCATCGTGTTCTCCAAAGGAAAGCCTTTCAGACAACCAGCCTACACCAACTGTAAGGACAACATGGTGGCCATTCCACCAGTACAACCAGTACAAATCACCAGTACAAACCACCAGTACAACCAGTACAAATCACCAGTACAAACCACCAGTACAACCAGTACAAATCACCAGTACAAACCACCAGTACTTACCACCAGTATAACCAGTACATACCACTAGTACAACCAGTACAAATCACCAGTCCATCCACCAGTATAACCAGTACATATCACCAGTACATAGCACCAGTACAAAGCCATGGACTATTAAACGCATATTTTCAAAGGCATTGCCATAGAAACGGTGGTGTCCTGATTCCTGTGCTGATTCCTCTGTGCAGGGCCCTTCGTTTTGTCCTGCTTGTGTTTGTATCTCTTCCTCTTCTTCATGCTGCTCTTCCCTCTGCCAGCCATCGACAGCTTCATGGAGGTGAGACAGCTTCTCAGGCTTTTCCTGTCTGCGTTAAGACACACACACACACACACACTCACAGTCTGCACTCAACACACACCTCCTCCACATCCTACACACACACACACACACACACACAATTACATGAAGCTCACACCTATGGCTTTTTCACCTCAAGTTGGTTGTGTGTGTGTGTGTGTGTGTGTGTGTGTGTGTTTAGTTTGTGTGTGTCCCGTTTGAGTGGCGCTTCACTCTGGTCATCATTGTGATGGTTCACACGGCACTGTCTGTTCTTCTGGAGGTAAGCTGCCCTGTTCTGTCCTGCCTTGTCCTGCCCTGTCCTGTTCTGCCCTGTCCTGCTCTGTCCTGCTTTGTTCTGCTCTGTCCTGCCTTGTCCTGCTCTGTCCTGCCTTGTCCTGCTCTGCCCTGCCTTGTCCTGCTCTGCCCTGCCTTGTCCTGCCTTGTCCTGCTCTGTCCTGCCTTGTCCTGCTCTGTCCTGCCTTGTCCTGCCCTGTCCTGTCCTGCCTTGTCCTGCTCTGCCCTGCCTTGTCCTGCTCTGTCCTGCCTTGTCCTGCTCTGCCCTGCCTTGTCCTGCTCTGTCCTGCCTTGTCCTGCTCTGTCCTCTTCCCCTCGTCCTCCTGTCTTTTGCTGTTCTACCATTTTACTGCCCCCTAAATTCTGGTCAGTCATTTTCATCTCACTAATCATTAAAAAACACAAAAAGTTTTTTTGTACTTCCTGTTCTCTGATTAATTACCTTTTCCACACTTCTGCTTAACACCAATCACATGATCGGGCCCTCTTAACACCAATCACATGATCGGGTCCTCTTAACACCAGTCACATGATCGGGTCCTCTTAACACCAATCACATGATCGGGTCCTCTTAACACCAATCACATGATCGGGTCCTCTTAACACCAGTCACATGATCGGGCCCTCTTAACACCAGTCACATGATCGGGTCCTCTTCATGCAATCACATGATCAGCAGCCATCTTGGTATCATCTTCCTCATCTTCCTCAGACTGTGTTCCTCCAGCTGTTCGAGTGTTGGCTGGCTGGGGTACCAGATGAGCCGGGTGAGCTTGGGGGTGCAGCTGCTAGCCGCTCGCCGCAGGTTAGCAATCACACGTGGCCTTTCACACGTGGCCTTTCACACGCAGCCTTTCACACACAGGTTAGCAATCACACGCGGCCTTTCACACGTGGCCTTTCACACGCAGCCTTTCACACACAGGTTAGCAATCACACACGGCCTTTCACACACAGGTTAGCAATCACACGCGGCCTTTCACACACAGGTTAGCAATCACACGTGGCCTTTCACACGCAGCCTTTCACACACAGGTTAGCAATCACACGCGGCCTTTCACACGTGGCATTTCACATGCAGCTTTTCACACGCAGGTTAGCAATCACACACGGCCTTTCACACGCAGGTTAGCAATCACACACGGCCTTTCACACGCAGGTTAGCAATCACACGCGGCCTTTCACACGCAGGTTAGCAATCACACGCGGCCTTTCACACGCGGCATTTCACACGCAGCCTTTCACACGCGGCCTTTCACACGCAGGTTAGCAATCACACGTGGCCTTTCACACACAGGTTAGCAATCACACGTGGCCTTTCACACTCAGGTTAACAATCACATGCAGCCTTTCACACGTGGCCTTTCACACACAGCCTTTCACACGCAGGTTAGCAATCACACACGACCTTTCACATGCAGCATTTTTACACGTAGGTTAGCAATCACACGCAGCCTATCACACGCAGGTTAGCAGTCACACGCGGCCTTTCACACGCTGCCTTTCACTATGCTTGCTTACCAAATGATTCGCCATTACAGTACAATCAGTTCTGCTCCACGCTTTAACTGATCTATAAAGGGCTTGATGTTCATGACCTGGGTCTGAAGAGTCTCCTCGGACCCTCAGGCCTTTAAAACACCTTCCTAAGACACCAGATGTTGTGTAGTCCTGCTGAGGAGACCTATATGTCTGTTATAGGTCCACCTTCATGAGGTTTTCATGCTTCTGATTTATTATACATCTATATATGTTTGTGAGCATGTGTGTGTGTGTGTGTGTGTGTGTGTGTGTGTGTCTACGTCCACCAGTGGGGAAACGACCACTATAGCCACAGGTTTTTGGCCTGGTCCTGGTGCAGGAGGAAGAAAACGCAGTGTGCCCGCTACGCTCACGTGTCCCGGGAGGTGGAGAAAGCCCCCGACTGGCCCCCCAGACCCCACTCCTGCACCACAGGCCCCCTAGACACCTCTCCTGCACCCTGGGCCCGGTGCCCCCCAACTCACACACACCTTAACCTCAGAACCACACCCATATGCTGAGCTTTCAAACACTATACAGCACCGTTACCAGGAGGCTGAACTCGGCCATTACGGCCATTAATAAGGCACAGTCTGCGACTTTATACTTTTATACTTTCATAGGTCAAATCAGAATAGATGTCCCAACTCTGTATAACAAGGTGCAGTCCTTAATCTCTGTTTGAGTAATGAAGATGAATATTCATCAGCTGCACAGTAGTCGTGACCCCTCACATGGACCCTCAACCACTCAAGGCACATAATTGCAACCCACGCACAATACCGAGAAGAAAAGTGGTTCTAACGTTGCCACCAAACACTTACTGAACTCGTACCGGACCGGACCACCAGAACAGTCTTGTGCTCCCTTTCTCAGAAGGTTAGGAAGAGATGACTCCAGAACTATAAGCATGCAGAGATGGATTTATCCACTCCTACTGGGACTCACCGCCTTAATGGGGGTTCTCACCTGGTGAGCTAGATCCTCCACCCACCTTTATACCAGTCCCTCCTTCCACGACCCACAGAAGGACAGATCAGCACTCACGGCATCTCCTGTTCTGGGATCAGATCTCCCGTGTATATCTGTTTGAACGTACTGTAGTGCAGCTGCAGGGTATAGTCTACCCTGCGGACACACCCCACCTGGGGTTATGCGGGAAGGTAGGTGTAGCTTAGGTGGTAAAGTCATAACATTCATGGATGTATGAAGATCCATCTTATGTAGACCACACCACTCTTGTGCAAATATGTTGGCCATTTTTCATGGCCATGCTGGATTGAGTTCTCACTAGGGTACTGTAATTTTGTTAGAAATATTCAACAATTATATACGCAAAGAAATTATTCTGTGTATAATCCATTCCCTAACTTTAAATAATCGTGTGCTTTTCTAGCTATGCTTTGATAAATTGCGAACCGGGGTAATTTAGAGTTGGTGTTGACATTAACTGAAGTTGACATTAAGATTGGTGTAACTATCAGCGGTAATAGCTTCATTTACTCATTTCATTAACTTATGTAAATTTTTTTTAATATATGCTTTTAAGAGTTATTTTACAAGAGGTTACTTGAAGTACATTTGTAAGGTCAAAACTGTGTTTACTCATCTTTGTTCCAGCCTTTTAAAAATGTTTTTCATTCAACACACATTTTATAAGTTTCGTGCAACTTCCACTGTTACCAAGACCCGGACAAATGTTGGGGGTCGAGACGCCTACAGATGACAGAGTGGAGATATTACGCTTTTGGTAAGTTCTCCACACGGATATCAGGAAGTAGACTGACATAACGAACAGTGAACGGACCATATTTCTGACGTGGGACGAAAGGTACACTGCGATGGTGCTTGATAAAATGTATGAAACACACTGTATGTACATGTGTGTGTGTGTGTGTGTGTATGTATGTATATATATATATATATATATGCACACACACATGGACGTAATTTTGATTTCATAGGTGGGGGGGGACACAAATGGGGGTGCTGGTGTGTGTTCCAGATCGTTGACGGGGGGGGGGGGGGGGGGGGGGGACTTAAGGTGTTACCGGAGCGGTGCTCGGAGCGGTTGTTTTCTGCATGGTCCTAGCGCTATTTGTTTTTTAACCGTTAAAAAGTGGGGGGGACATGGATTCGTTGCTATTTAAATATTTGGTTTTAACCATAAAAACTGGGGGGGACCAAAACCGGCTTTTGAAAAAGTGGGGGGGACATGCCCCCCACCCCCCCAAATTACGTCCATGCACACACATACACACATCTATGGAATTACTCATTCTTTTAGTTGCGATTGCTCTCCCATTCTGCGTCACAATTGTGGAAGTGACGCAATCCGATAATGGTAAGGATATTCTGACTAAAACAATGGCTGCTAGTTGCGTAGCTACAAACTAGCTATGACCTACATGCAAAAGACAAAAGAAACAAATGTAACCGGATGGTCAGTAACACTTAACTTATGCTTAAGCATTGAGGCTATGAAGGTCACTGAATTTATTGATTTTTTTCTATCACGTATACGCAGTTTAGCTAGTTATGAGCAGCTATAGTTGTCCAATGATATCACACATAGGTTTTTTTAGCAGCTGTCGATAATCGGTCGCCCAATTGCAGTGTAAACATCTCAAAAAGTAAAATGTCGTTAACATGGCACACGTCATAGTTCATTAGCTAGTTAGCTAGTCCCATATGCTAATTGCGGAATTCTGGCAAACAGCCCACTACTCTTCCCAACCTCCAAATGTTATTTGTGTGGGATTAATTTGACTACATTAAATTAAGAATGGTATGTAATTTGAATGAGGCTAAACGTTTTATTATAATTAATTTGAGGAGGAAATTATGTTTTGGATATGTTTGATTTCTTGGTGCTGCCAAAATCAAGCTGGGATTTTGCTTTTTTTATGTTGATTATTAAACTATATCCGATGACGTAACTTCAGTACTTTGAGTATATTGTCTTCATTTTACAAATGAAGGTCTCACTTGCCTCAGTTAAGGTCAGTGTTCATGTTTCAACAATGAGAAAGAGACTGGCCAAAAAACATTTTGATGATCTGGGGATTTATATTGTGGACTGATGAGACAAAATGGAACTTTTTGGAAGGTGTGAATCCTGTTCCATCTGTTCCTAAAATGACATACAAAAACAAAACAAACCCCATCACACCGACAGTCCAAAGTGGTGGTGGGTTGATGAGCTCGGGCTGCTCTGTGTCTTCAGGTCCTGGACGACTGTAATTGATGGAACCACGAATTCTGCTCGCTACTAGAATCTCCTGAAACAGAATGTAAGGGCCACTAAGAGTGAATGTGGGGGTAGAGAACCCAAAGCTCGGCCCGTTTATTAGATTTCCACATTTGAAACCTCTGTGGTATTTAGACATTTGATTCTGTTTTGTTTCTGTTTTTCATGTTGATGCACTCTAAAACTAATATTTGATGTGTTTTAATCATTCGATATTTCCTGCTGTATCATAAGAGAGACTAATACCATCCTTACTGTTGAAGCCAGGATTATGGTGTGGCTGGAGAAATATTGTGCGCAGTATTCCAGAACTGTATATGGAACATGATCTGAGATTTTCCCAGCGTTGTTCACATTTGGTGGATAAATCTGCACTAACAGCTGTGTTTGGCCATTACAGAGGATTAGAGTTAAGGGTTAGAGTTAGAAATGAGTTAAGGGATAGAGTTAGGGTTGAGTTAAGGGGTAGGGATCAGGGCAAATGTGCGACTCATACTGGTTACAGTAGTCTTCCTCATATAGATATGATATATGAAGAACATAAATTGTGATCAGAACACGAGGTCTGAAGCCTCTTTTTCAGTCCATTTTTTTTATGTCCTCAATTTATAGCATTTGTAACTGCGCATATGCCCCAAAAGGTAGAAAACTCGGTATAGGCTACTCATCGCCTTTTTGTATTTCGATTATTTGAAACGTCCCTAAAGAACGTGCCCTAAAATAAAAATAAAAAAAACAAACGTTCCCCTTACCTAGTTCTGACGTAGTCTATAATCTTTCGGTTTTATTAGAGATTAATATACTTCGCTCGATATGCGATATTTTGATTTAATTTGGATATTTCGTGTGTACAGCCGCAGTACTGATGCGGGTAATTGGGTTAACAGTGCCCTCGTGCAGTGTGACCGTGCCCGGGCCTTTCGCTTTGCTTTGTATGCGCTCCATTATCCACCGGAGCTCCTGCTCGCTCTGTTCCAGCCTTCAATTACACATCGATTATGGGATTTAGAGGCTGCTCCGTGTCCGCGCACACGGGGGCTCGCAGTGGAAGAGCTCCCGATTCACGCGGGGTTGAGGGTGTGAATGGCGGGATTGGGGGGAGGCGCTGAAAGGCGGGGGGGCTACCTCACAGCCTCTGGGACAGAGCGGATTAGAGGAATATTCATGACGAGATGAAGAGGAGTCATGAATTGATGTAGCCACGAGATCATCCCGTAAGTAAATAGCACCTAAATGGGAGAAAAAGACCCCTAGTTCTGGAATGCTCTGGGAATGGCATGACTCCCGTCCTGCTGACTCGGAGACACACTATCCGCTTTTCCACATTCCTTACGTAATTCAAAAGACTGCAGAGAAGAAGGTGAAATCCTCAATAACGGGTTTTAGTTCACATGATCAACGGTGCCTTGCACTGTTGGCTACGTCAGATTAAACAAAAAAAATGCTTCAAAAATGTTACATTTGAGTTAAATACCTGATTATGATGAGGGAGTTTAGAAATATGTTCTGTCAAACTTTACTTTGCTTAACTAATGGGTATCACACATTGAAGTCTTGTCCATTTTTAAGATTCTTAAGGCACCAATTCTCCAGCTTAATTATGTGTCCTGATAATGAGATATTCAAACTCCTCACATGCCACGACATGACAGATCAACAGATTCACCAAACAGGACTGCGGAGATGATCCTGTGTGTTCTGAAAGACCCACTTCACCAAACAGGACTGCGGAGATGGTCCTGTGTGTTCTGAAAGACCCACTTCACCAAACAGGACTGCGGAGATGGTCCTGTGTGTTCTGAAAGACCCACTTCACCAAACAGGACTGCGGAGATGGTCCTGTGTGTTCTGAAAGACCCACTTCACCAAACAGGACTGCGGAGATGGTCCTGTGTGTTCTCAAGATCTGCTGTTCATCATACACTGTAACAACATCCATTGGGACACTGGGACATCTACCTCTCCTCTGACGGCCAGTCCAAACCTGGTCCCCACTGACATAAGGACACGTCTGATAATGCATTTGTCCAGTGGAGGACTTTTGCAGGACAACCTTTTCATGGGTAATTGGATCTCAAAGTAACAATTAGTGAACTTCTGCAGAGCACACGCTTAGAAATGTGATATAATATTTTCATATGTAACATACTTAACTATTAAAACTAGAAATCAGTGTTCCCCCCTCCCATTTCCAGAAGAACCATTGGCTGCTTGATCTCAGTGATGCATTCACATTAACTTAAGACGACGTATAACGATGGAAAGTGTATTTGTGGCTCGCCTACAGTGCTCCTGGTCAGTCGGAGACATGGTGTGTGTCTCGGATTGTCCCGTGAGTATTTGTGAGTGGCATCCACAGAGCAGGTACACGAGAGGTGCACTCTGGTGTTTTATTTTGTCAGGTTTAATCAGGATGTTAGACGTTGGCGATGACACAACCAGATCCAGACCATAACATAGTGTCAAATGTGTCGGAGTAAGTTGATCAGGCTCGTTATTTACCAGGGGCTTTGAAGAAACTCTGATGCAGATGTCTTCTATCTGAAGAGATTTAGGCAAGGATTTTTTATTTCAAATTAGCCTGAACCAGGCTATTGTGATCTACATAGTTGTGGAGTGGGCCATGGCACGCTAAGACAGTCCTCTCCTGTTACCCGGGCTGCACTGGTAATGTGTTCTTGGATCAGCCCTTGATTGCGCTTTTTAGCAATTTCTATGTTTCAAAAAGGTTCAGCTGAAATTCCTCACACACTGCTGCACAAGAATTTCACCATTACAAACAGTTGCCTTCTCCTAACATATTATCATTTAAATACACATGGTAAGTCTATCAATGCCTCCAAACAGCATATAATCTACATGCTAAGTAGGCCATTCAGGTTCCTCCAACGTTGTATTTGTTGGAAGCCACTTTCATGTTCGCACGGCGAGACTTACATGCGAACTGCGTTTCGGTTCTCGACGAAGCTTTTTGGAATTTGTTAAAGGCATTTGAACTGTAAGACAAAAGCGAAATGACCACGCTCTCCGCAGGACGGCTTTATGTCTGCGAGATTAGTTAATTCAGTCATTTTTAACTCCAGCCCTAGAACAAGGCCTCTTTATTCTGGAGTCTACCTCACCCTCTCCTGCCTGCGGGTCTCTCTGTGTCTCTCTGTGTCTATTGTGGCCCGTGTGTGTAGCTCCTCCAGACTGCAGGTCTCTCTCCGCTCTCGGCCTCCTCCTGCATGGATGCAGCCTCCCAAACAGCCTCAACCATCAGTCTTAAAGTGAACTGTATGATGCTGTTTAAATGATATACACCTCTGGATTCAGTTGTACCTGAATTGCAGGAGAGGATTGTGGGTAGTGAGACCAGCGAGTAAGAAGGTTAGCTTGGCCCTGCAAAACATGCTGGTTTAAATCAGACGTAGAACTTGAGGTGTTAACCAGAACTTAAAGAACTTTAAAGAGTTAAATGTTTATAGATTGAATATTGGTTAGAAGGGAGGTGAGAAAAACTGTGGATACATGTATCTGGACGTCTGCGATGACTCGGACAGGGAGTGCAGTAGACCGGAGGATTGATCAGGACCAGCTCTCCAAGGAAGATCTGTGGAGAAGAGAACAACATTGATTATCTCATAAGTGTGGCACCTGTCATGGGCTGAGACATATCAGACAGCAAGCGAACAGTCAGTTCTTGAGGTTTATGTGTTGGAATTGGGAGGAACGGGTTAAAGTAAGGATCTGATGACCTTTGACCCTGGCCATATTGTCATTGTTGGGTCACAGCATCTCAAACATGGTTTCAAGTCCCTTAGGGTCTTGTAGAATCTTGTAGGGTGGTCTCGTTATGAAGTGGACCGTAAAAAAAAATGTAAACGTGCTATATCGGTCGGTTGTGGTTTTTCACTAAATTTGTCCTCCACTTTTAACCCATCTGTGCAGTCAGAACACACACACACACAGACACACACACACACACACACACACACACACACACACACACACACACACACACACACTATTGATTACTAGGGGGCTGTGGATCACACGTGCCCAGAGCGGTGGGCAGCCCTAGCCCGGTGCCCGGGGAGCAGTTGGGGTTAGGTGCCTTGCTTAAGGGCACCTCAGTCATGGCCTCAGGTCTGGGAATTGAACCCACGACCCTCCGGTCACAAGACCAGTTCCCTAACCACCAGCCCATAACTGCCCCTATTGTACCTATCAAACATTCAAGAACATACAAACAGTGAACTGATGACGGGGTCATGGGTCCCCAAGTCTCACTGTATGCTGATTAGACACTGCGTGTTGATTATTGAACACTGCGTGCTGGTAATAGGACACTGTGTTGGTTTTTGGACACTGCGTGTTCAGTATTGAACACTGCATGCTGGTTATTCAGTGCTGGATGAGTTATGTTCTTGGCTTGTCATCTAACTACACCTAGTTGCATGTTGCCCTGACAACCCAGGCTTCTAGGTAATTAGTTAAGGCCTTGTTTTGTTTTGGGTATTCTTACCTGGTCTACTTGTTGCCTGTGTGGTCTGGAGGTCTTCCTAGGTCTTGAGAGAAGATGTGAATACGAAGTTAATCCAGTCCTGCTATTGGCCACAGCATAGTGAAGCATTACTTTGAAATGATGGTTTAAAGAGAGAATGATGTAGCTGAAGGTCTGTATTTCCATACTGAATGTGGCTAATAACTGAATAATAACTGAATAAACGTGGGAGCAGCAGGAAAACTTTTGACGTGTCACTTTTGTAACAGGTCCGCGCTTCCCCTGCGTAGCGAGAGGGCAAACAAAGCGTCCTTTCTCCCCAACAAGCCTTTCCATCCACCTCACTTTGAAAAGCCGCCATATTTTCAGCTGAGCTTGGCATAGCGTGCACACCCCCCCACCACCACCACCACCTCCATCCAGCCTAAAACAAAAGCCCTGCTGAATGGCTCTGAGGTAGGTAAATATATTCTGTGGCATCAGCTGGAGGACTCTACTGAGCGTGCTCAGTGGGTTTGCTTGTGGCTCCTCTTGGCCCACGCGCTGGAGCTCCAGACAAAAGCCCCAGCGGCACCTCTGCGCCTCGGCCTCCCCGCCGCCCTCCATGGGGGTCTGGGGACGAGGGAGAGCTGGGAGGGGAGGGGGGGGGTGCTCACACTGCACACCACTGTCTGCAGCCCCTTCACACACAGCCTTTCTCCCTTTCTCCTGTCTTTTACTTTGGTGGATAGGGAACCCTCGAGTGTGTGTGTGTGTGTGTGTGTGTGTGTGTGTGTGTGCGTGTGAATTTCATTTCCAGACATTAATATATAGTTGTCCACTGTAGACGCACTTGCAGTCTAATTTTCTCAGTGTCAGCAGTCAAACTATATAAAAAAGTTACAGATTCTTATTTCTTCTTTGAAGCATTTTGGCAAGTTCCTCCTGTTTACTGGTGGCTCTGAGTCAGTAGATGTAAGTTGTGTTTGTTCTGGGGATTTGTAGTGCTTCTTCACACGAGCATGAGGACATTAGCAAACATCACGTTCGGCTTCCGCCCAGCACAAAACAACCAGACGCCTCTCGTCTGAGAGACAGACACAACCGTTCATGAACCCCTTCAGCTGCATGGGAGTGAATGTAGCGTGTGGAGTGATGTCACTGCTACAGGTCTATAGGTCTATTATATTCATGTCAAGGTCTATAGGTCTGTTATATGCAGTGTTGGGAACGTTACTTAAAAAAAGTAATTAGTTATAGTTACTCGCTACTTACTGAGCTTACTGAGCTTGCTAGATTTTCTAATTAGTGCAATCCAGGTAAAATGAGTGGAATCAACACAATCCAGGAAGCCTGAGCAAAATCCTGGTGAGGAATTTTACTTTCTGAACCTGGTTTATACACCTCTGATAGAGTGTATCCTAGCCAGCGCATTAGGTTAGGGTTCAAGATACCATTGAACTATAACACTGCTGAATGAGTTGGTGCTGATATCTATATGACGTGCAAAATTAGCATAAGTATCATATCAATCAATCAAGTGCAATACCAAATTATTTGGTATGACTAGTGTGATGTAATCATACACAGGAGAAGATTTCAAACATTCTGTTCTGAACTGTATGCTCACTCACTGCGTGCATAGTGGGTCATAACTCCATTTATGACCTCATGAGCTCTTCTCAGGGGTCATCAGGGGTCATCAGGTAGGAGTGAAGCTCACGACACTCCCAGGAGTCTCAGCAGTGAGGTCTGGGGTCCTAGCTCCACCCCCTTCCAAGATCACTGTTAAACGAGCCTTATACAGATCTGCAGACACACACACACAAACACACACCTCTCCAGACACAAATCCACACCATCCACCATAGTGACTAAGGCAGTGCCCCGCCCCACTGACACCGTTGGTGCATTGCAATAATACCAAACAATTGAGCTGTCCACACAAAGCCAATCACCTCCACACACAGCCAATCACCACCACACAACCAATCACCACCACACAGCCAATCACCTCCACACAACCAATCACCACCACACAACCAATCACCACCACACAATCACCTCCACACAACCAATCACCACCACACAACCAATCACCACCACACAACCAATCACCTCCACATAACCAATCACATCCACACAACCAATCACCTCCACACAACCAACCAATCACCACCACACAACCAATCAATCACCACCACACAACCAATCACCACCACACAACCAATCACCACCACACAACCAATCACATCCACACAACCAATCACATCCACACAACCAATCACCACTACACAACCAATCACCTCCACACAACCAACCAATCACCACCACACAACCAATCAATCACCACCACACAATCACCACCACACAACCAATCACCACCACACAACCAATCACCTCCACACAACCAATCACCTCCAAACAACCAATCACCTCCACACAACCAATCACCTCCACACAACCAACCAATCACCACCACACAACCAATCACCTCCACACAACCAATCAATCACCACCACACAACCAATCACCACCACACAACCAATCACCACCACACAACCAATCACCTCCACACAACCAATCACCACCACACAGCCAATCACCACCACACAACCAATCACCACCACACAATCAATCACCACCACACAACCAATCAATCACCACCACACAACCAATCAATCACCTCCACACAACCAATCACCACCACACAACCAATCACCACCACACAACCAATCACCTCCACACAACCAATCACCTCCACACATACCAATCCATATCGGTCTCCCCAGCCAATAAGGCTGTACCCAGCCCCACTGGAATGATTTCAGCCCCACTGGTATGCTCAGTGTCACCAGTTCCATATGGATTTTACCCATTATACCACATAGCACCCCCCCCCCCCCCACTCGGAGCCATACAGAATGAATGCTGATGATTACATAGACATACTAATGAGGGAAGATGTCAGTCTGTCAGTATGGCTGTGACAAATCAGAGGGACCCTCATCAAGGGCTTAAAATCAGCCATTGGACCAGATTTTCCCTGTTCAAGCTGATCAATGACTGTGACCAGATGTACACCTTCTCCACTCTCAGACCCAGGAGTCTTCTCTGACCCTGAAGAAAACCTCTATTAGTCATCACTGTGCTAACTTCTAGAGGGCTGGGTCTGCATCTAGAGCATGGTGTAACCTCTGACCCCACCCACTTCAGGTCGTCCAATGGCTGGAATCAGTGGCCTGCTGTGAAGATGTGATTGGACGCCATGTTTGAGATAACAGAGCAGCAGGAGAGCTGAGGACAAGACTCTCTTTGTGCTGCCAATGACCACCAAATCCACTCAGTCACAGGGTTAAGGGGGCTGGTCCCGTACTAATGGCAGGATCTTCAAGGCATAATTCACAATAAAAAAACACCAGATGTACAGAGCGTGGACTCAGTTCCATGTCTTTTAATTTTAATTAAATAAAAAAAGTGTTTAACAAACACTTTTACTTTCCTCTTTTATCAACATAATAGTAACTACCAATTTACAGAAAATCAATTCCACAGTACATCACTATTGTAAAGAAAAGGTTGTAGAGCTATTTCTGAAACTTTTTTTCTGCTTACAGGTGGACGGGAGAGCTGTCGTCTGATCTGGGACTCTGGTCTGACAGGTGAGTGTCTGATCTGGGACTCTGGTCTGACAGGTGAGTGTCTGATCTGGGACTCTGGTCTGACAGGTGAGTGTCTGATCTGGGACTCTGGTCTGACAGGTGAGTGTCTGATCTGGGACTCTGGTCTGACAGGTGAGTGTTTGATCTGGGACTCTGGTCTGACAGGTGAGTGTCTGATCTGGGACTCTGATCTGACAGGTGAGTGTCTGATCTGGGACTCTGGTCTGACAGGTGAGTGTCTGATCTGGGACTCTGGTCTGACAGGTGAGTGTCTGATCTGGGACTCTGGTCTGACAGGTGAGTGTCTGATCTGGGACTCTGGTCTGACAGGTGAGTGTCTGATCTGGGACTCTGATCTGACAGGTGAGTGTCTGATCTGGGACTCTGGTCTGACAGGTGAGTGTCTGATCTGGGACTCTGGTCTGACAGGTGAGTGTCTGATCTGGGACTCTGGTCTGACAGGTGAGTGTCTGATCTGGGACTCTGATCTGACAGGTGAGTGTCTGATCTGGGACTCTGGTCTGACAGGTGAGTGTCTGATCTGGGACTCTGATCTGACAGGTGAGTGTCTGATCTGGGACTCTGGTCTGACAGGTGAGTGTCTGATCTGGGACTCTGGTCTGACAGGTGAGTGTCTGATCTGGGACTCTGGTCTGACAGGTGAGTGTCTGATCTGGGACTCTGGTCTGACAGGTGAGTGTCTGATCTGGGACTCTGGTCTGACAGGTGAGTGTCTGATCTGGGACTCTGGTCTGACAGGTGAGTGTCTGATCTGGGACTCTGGTCTGACAGGTGAGTGTCTGATCTGGGACTCTGATCTGACAGGTGAGTGTCTGATCTGGGACTCTGGTCTGACAGGTGAGTGTCTGATCTGGGACTCTGGTCTGACAGGTGAGGGTCTGATCTGGGACTCTGGTCTGACAGGTGAGTGTCTGATCTGGGACTCTGGTCTGACAGGTGAGTGTCTGATCTGGGACTCTGATCTGACAGGTGAGTGTCTGATCTGGGACTCTGGTCTGACAGGTGAGTGTCTGATCTGGGACTCTGGTCTGACAGGTGAGGGTCTGATCTGGGACTCTGGTCTGACAGGTGAGTGTCTGATCTGGGACTCTGGTCTGACAGGTGAGTGTCTGATCTGGGACTCTGGTCTGACAGGTGAGTGGGTCACATCAGTCTTATTTAAAACCAGCAGGCCTCTGGTTTTATTAAATTAAACAACTTGTGTGTGTGTGATTTCATTCACACAGTGTGTGTTTGTGTGTGTGTGTATGTGTGTATATATGTGTGTGTGTTCAGGGCCGGAGTGGGACACTTTTTCAGCCCGGGAGTTTCATGTCCAAATCCGGCCCAAAATTATTTTTCCCTCCCAATCGGCCCAAACTAGAGATTGACATGAGCCGGCCCATCGGGAATCTTCCCGAATCTCCCGATTAGCCACTCCGGCTCTGTGTGTGTTTGTTTTAACCCTTTAGGTGTAGTGATCCTCTGAAATTTTACTAACTGTTTTAAGAAAAAAACATTCAACATTCAAGTTAATATAAAATAAAAATAATTATTTAAAAATGATGGTGTAAAATATTGTGTTTCTATAATCAGTTTGCAGAAAAAAAGCAATGAGAACTTATTTCACAAAAAATATCAAATGCTCTAATTTGATTTGCATGAAGATGGAAACTTGTAGCATAAACATATATTTTGAGTAATTAGCTATTTTAAACATGTAACTAGGGAGAGAGAGGGAGATGGAGAGAGAAAGAGGGAGAGATGAGATGGAGAGGGGGAGAGAGAGGATGAGAGGGAGAGGTAAAGACAAGTCCCCCACCCTGGATTAAAGTCCTGTGTCATGAACAGGAAACAGTGTTCAGGATAATGTATCATTTGATGCTAAACTTGTTTAAGCATGTGTTAAAGTACTGGGGAAATGAGAGTGATTTCACATAGACCTGCATAAACAGGCCACCCATGCAGTTCAAACAACTCCAAGCTGCTTTCTGCCGAGCCAAGAACAAGCAGTCTGTCCATGCATGTGCGACACTGAATAGCTCAGGAGGCCGTGAGGAGCTGTAGCTAATGACAGCGCACTGTAATTCACATACAGCATCACCACTCTTTGCTCTTTGTGTTTGTTTTGTTTTCATGAATGAATTCATGAAGCTGAATGTTTCTTTCAAAATAACGTTTTTTTTTACATACTTCTTGTGCTGTAGCCAGGATTACTTAAACCTTAAATTGAGTTTGGGATTCTTGAAAAGTAAAGTTTAAGTGCTCAGAATCTGATTCAGGTTTATTGGCAAAGTTCTGATTCTGAGCAGTTTAACTCTGTACACAAACTAACCCTAGCTGATACCTTAGACAGACAGACAGACAGACAGACAGACAGGCAGCCCTCCTCTGTGCAGGGAGAGTGCCGTATTCAGGCCTGTGATGGGTGATACAGATCTGTGTTTCAAATCTCTCCCACACCACTGAATCCTGAAGAGCTAAGAACAGAGTGCATAACGGAGCATAGCAGGACAGAGACGATTTACATCGGATCAATGAAGGCTGAACACATATTTCCGTTGTCCCTTCTGATTGGATTGAATTTGTTTTGTAATATTTATTGGCTAATAGGAACAGAATGTCAGTCCAGCAAGCTTGTTTTATATTTTTTGCTGGGGTCAGTTGAGAGTGGCCTTCATCAGATATGGGGTAATGAACTATAGGGACTACATAAATCTAGTCCCTTTTAGAACTATACTTTTATAGGACTATACTTTCATTAAAAAACAGCATGTGCTTTTGAGATGGTTCACTCTATCCTACTTTAACCTCCTAAAGTTGTTGGAGAACCTCAGAACTTTCCAGTTGAAGTCAGAATGTCAAAGTAAATGCCTGACCTGGCCCTTCAGTTTGGTCGTGACCCCAGGGCCTGTGACGTGGAGGCAGACAGGAGACGTCCCACGAGGGCGGGGAGCGTCCTTCACCTCATCAATCTAACGCTGACAATGAGGATCGGAACTGCACGTCGAATTGACCACGCCCCTTTCCTCTCGTTTTTCAACGATCCTCCGCTTGGGACAATGGGTGAAGAGCAGAAGTCGTGATTGGGCGAAACCACGCGGCACGGTCCTGTGTGAACGTTCGGTGACCGAGTGGAGCGGTGGAGGGGAGAGTGTAGCTGCTGCATTAAAAGTGACGTTTTCAACCAGTGTGTTTGTGGACGTTGCGGGGCATGATGAGATGACGTTTTCAGCATTTGCCTTTTGAGGAACATCGCTAGTGGACGCTAGCATGAGGGAAATCATCCTTCTTACAAATGTGGGAACTTGAAGCTTCATGGTAACATTAAAACTACAGTGTGGCCTCCTCTGCTGGTAGTGATGAAAGAAACCTTACACTTATCCTTTGTCTTAAGGCAATGATTTAGTCAAAAGCTAGTCAAACACCCGAAAAAGCTTTGAATGAGGCCTTAGTGGTCACCTCTCTGTGTGAGACAGTTGTGTGAGAGGCCCAGTGTGTGTCTGGGAGAGCAGAGGTTGGAGCTCCATCAGGAAGGCCAGGCTGTCAGTCTGAAGGGCACCCAGGCGGTGTTCTCCCTCTCAGCCCAGCTCACTCCTGACATGGGAAAAGGCTGTGAGGAAGAATGCCGTTATTGTTGTGGGGGGGTTACTTGGGGGGTTATGGGAGTGTGTAAGGATGCGTGATGCTCATGTCAGACAACGGTGACCTGGTGAGAGAACCGGGCCTGATGCACCAGGGTCGTCCGATGTGTTTCGCGTCTGGCCGTATTTTCCTCATGCTGCATTTATCACATACATGCTGGAATGGGAATATTTGTCTTTCTCAGAAAGACATTCAGAAAAAAAACACTTATTTTACATTTCAGTCCATTTCCTGGAAACCATCGGGCCTTATTTGTGTGGCTCTTATTAGGAAACTCCACAACATGACCTGCTTAGACCAAGCTGTGTGGCACCCTTATCCTGTAAATATGTAAAATAACTACATATCTGTCTACAACTTACACATTTTCTTCGCAAAAGTTTCTAAATTGAAAGAGCACATCATGTTAGGACACATTAGCTCTCACACATATCAACCATTTAAACTGATAATGATGCAAAACAGTTTCTATAAGTTACAAAATGCACGTTTTGTAAAAACAAACAAAACATTCTTTCAAAGAAAATAGTTTAGCAAAATATAGCCATATTAGGAAATACCTTTGTTTTAAAACTGTCCATTAGCAATTTTACTATTGTTGTTGCGTATTATTACGTAATTTTATGTTCAACAAGCACCATAAACTGCTAAAAACAAATATTGTGATTCACTTGGCCTGCAGAGTGAAACTCGCCTTCATGCAGTATTATAAGTTCATGTTTCGTGCGATCTAGCGCTATGGTACGACAAACGGGACATTTCTGCGGAACGATGTGTAGTGTCCTCGCTCCTTCGATCCGACACTTCATTGGTTGAAAAAATAGGCCTGCAGGCGTACTGTCTAAAAAGATTAATATTATTAATAAAAGGCACGATATTTACCTAGTTGATTTACCTGAATTTGTTACCGTATTTAATCTATTTTTCATGGTGTGTGTTGTCTCAAAATACTCAAACTGTTACTTTGACGTTGTATTCAGTTTAGTCTAAACACCAGGACGTGGTTATTATCTCATAAAAATGACTTTATGAGATATTATTACTCCTGAAGATGTTTTCTCAGGTCGGTAAATCCTGAGAGACCTTTAAGCGCTTCACGCCTAGGGGACAATGACGCGTCTCAGTGCACGCGCACGTCCCCGTGGCCTCTGCTGCGCGGTGATTGGTGGAAAGTTGGGCTCGAGGGCGTGCGGTGGAACTCTCGCAGTGCGCTCGCGCGTTAAATGAGCCGTGCAGAGCACTTGTTGTGCAAGTGACGTTGAGCTGCACGCTGCTGGCGCGAGACTTCTTTATAGTTGCCAAGTTGCACTTTGCTGGAAATTATTCCGTAATCCGATACTGACGCTTAAGATCTGGATACGTTAGTCTGAGACGGGTTTGCCACCGACAGGACGTTTTATTGGACATTACTCATAACTCACGATGCCTGATGATATTTCGGAAAAGATCACCTTCACAGCCACCCCGATTCATCTGAGCCCCAGAGCACACAACATGAGACTCAACATGTTCCCTGAGAAACCCAGGACGACTCCAGACCACAGGAAGGTATCTCAAAACATTAAACACCCCCTTTTCCCATGACGATAATGACGACGATTAAACGTTCGTTCATTAGTTTAACTACCTCATACTTTGCCTGAGCATGATAGATTTTTGTTATTTCTTTTTTTTATATAAATTCAAGTCTTCCAAGCCGATTATGGAGAAGAGAAGACGCGCGCGGATTAATAACAGTTTGTCCCAACTAAAGATTCTTATGTTGGACGCGCTTAAAAAAGATGTTAGTAGACAGTTATATTATTTTGTCCTGTTCTTTTATCTTTTAATATAGATTTTTGTTTAGATTTTTTTTATTTATACGCCGTGTGTTTTTTTGCAGACATCACGACATTCAAAGCTTGAAAAAGCAGATATCCTAGAAATGACCGTGAAACACCTCAAAAGTGTCCAGCACGCGCGGAAGAGCGGTGAGTCTGCTCGTTTTATTTACAACTTGCTTCATTAAGACGTTTGTGCTCTTCCTGTATGTCCGCGATCACACGACTGCAGCTCCATTCTCCTGTTATTTTCCCAACAGTGACTTCGTGGACGCACCAACCGCCGCTAGGAAAGTATGGAGCTGGATTCAGCGCGTGCATGAACGAGGTCACGCGGTTTATGTCCACGTGCGACGGCGCGAGCGGCGAGTTGGGACGCCGGCTGATCGCGCACCTGAACAGCTGCGTGTCACCGGCGACCACGAGACCCTCCGCGCGCGCTCCTCCGCCCGCCGCCAGCCCCGCGTCGCTGCAACCGAGTGATGCACCTTTTAAAAACGGCGCTATCATTATACCACCGGAGAACGGGAACCTGCACGGCGGATTCCGAGTCGTACAAACAAGTAATGGAGCGTTTGCTCTTTTGATCCCCAGTTCACCGGGTACAAACATCAGCGTGCAACACAGCTCCGCGCGCCCGGTTGCTTTGTGTCCGAGCGCGCGAGACTCCGTTTGGAGACCGTGGTAAAGCTGCAATAGCAAAACGGACCCCTCGCGCAAAAATACACACTTCCCAAACTGATGGAAATTATCTGTAAACTGTCGCGTACAGTCTCTTATTTTCATAAGTGATAGTTTTGCCATGCAACGTTAGAAAATGACGTCTTCAATTGCGAAGGCCAGAGGAATATATGAAGCTGTACACCCATAGGATATAACGTATGACGTTTCTGAAATAACTCGTGCATTATTTTTATACTGACATTTTTAAAAAAACGGAAGATAGTGTATGAAAGCCTAAATAGTTAATAATAGCAAACAAATGCATACATTTAGGGCGAACAAATACGTTAAGTGGTGATGTGACTAACATTTTAACTGATTTACATGTAACAACATACAAATCACCGGTGTTTTAAATTTCTCACAACTGAAAACATTTTAAACTATCCAACATATCTTAATAATTTAAAATGCATGTTAAAACGTACATATTAATTGAGCTAAATTAAGATTAAAATAGAGTAGAAACTTTGGTCCTTTTTGTTGTGGCCTTTAATCTTTTACTTTTAAAATTTTTTGTGTTGAATGCTTAGGCAAAATAATTGTCAATGATAATACAGTTTTTGCTGAATATTCAAGCCCATCTTATTTGTGAGCTCAATAAAGTGTTTTATCGACCGTACGTTGTGGCCCATGATGTATTTGACATGCTTCCACTCCTCACTTAGCGATTATTTGTCATTCGTCCTTTTTACTGTCGAGGAACTCTGTCCCGTCAGAAAGTGGACACGTGAAATCCTTCTTCCACCACTCCAAGACATAAAATGTGGGTACATGTCTATTAGAAGTAGGCCTACGAACTTCAAAACAAATTAACACACTGAACGCACATGAGTGACCAATGCCACCATCTCCTGCATCCACATGCCTGGGGTTAGGGTTAGGGTTAACCCTTAGACACTATCTCGGGATTTAGGGTTAGGGTTAACCCTTAGACACTAACCAGCAGACACACACTACAAATTAGCGTTTGTTTATTATTTTTATTTATATGAATATAAAAATGTATCTGATATGCCATTACAGATATGACTTCTTTTTTTTTTTCTTACAGTAAACCAAAATTCTCTTTTATGTGGTCGAAATGCGAGTGAGACTGATGGAGTTTTGTGCTTATGTGCGTGCGCAGTAGGGACTGAGTGTAGCCAATCACGTCGTTCCTCCTTAGGGACTGAGTGTAGCCAATCAAGTCATTCCTCTTTAGGGACTGTAGCCAATCACGTCGTTCCCCCTCGGTGCTCAGTGGAGCCAATCACGTCGTTCCTCCTTAGGGACTGCCACACATTTGTTGCCACACAGAACCCTGAAGTCCTTTTTTAAGTGAGTGCTTCTCACGAGCTCATTCGCCATGGCAGCAAGAACAACAAGAGGGGAGGTGGCGTTTGAGCGGGTCTCCCCTTAACCCTTAACCCTTAACCCTTAACCCAGCCTTCATCCCCGAGTCTTGGGGGCAAATACCCCTGCCCCCTCCACTGTCGACAAATTGATTCACATCTCTCCGAGGGCTTAGGGCACTCACCATCTTCTTCCCCTTGCTCACTCAGAATCTGTCACACCACCGGTCCTCCTGACGTCCTGAGTGTTTGGTCTATTCAGCCATATTGGGGCCATTCTTCTGAAGGACCTGGGGGTTTGGGGTGGGGTGTTTACACGGTTCATGTGAGTTCTGTTGCTACAGCCCTAGAAGGCAGTTTAGACGTCATGCTGATCCAGGTATTTGTAGCTGCAGTCAGAGTGTTGTTACTACAGCTGACGCCCCGTCACACATCACAGAGTCCGCCAAGACTCTCTGGTAAAAGGCCAGTCTTCATATTCAAATTAATGCAAATTTATTTATTAACATTAATTAATGTGTGTGACTCACTGTGCTGTTGGGGACATACTGTGGTTCCAAACATCACCTTAGAAATTCTTTTGAAACTTGCCCGATAGCATTATACCTGGGGGAGGAGCCATCACACCTGATTCAGTCAATGAATTTCAATTGCACCCTAATGCAAATGTGAATCAGTGCATATCAACTCCTCAATGACACCAGCCAGAAACTACAAGATGTGTATTTGTTGACATGTTCAGAACTGTGCCAAGAACATTATTCTGTTATTCACAAACTATGGAGGTTACCTCTTGTGATAGAAATGCAGAATCTGCTCTTACAGAGAAGTAATTTTAAGAACATAGCGTGCGACTGAAAGAGGAAGTTTGAGGTCATCCTTTGGGTCAAGGAGACTAGACAGAGAGAAGGCGAGAGTGAAGACGTGCCAGGCTGGTGGCATGTTCCAGACAGACAGCAGGCCCAGCAGAACATGTTCCCCTGAGAGTGGCAGAATTTATTCTTACAGTCCCTTGTTTAGCATTTATATATTTAATCCCGACATTTAATGACAAATACATCATCTGACTGTAATTGTGCTGACAATGTTTCACATGACCGACCAGCCCTTACTGTATAAAAGGGCTGGAGGTTTGAACAATAAACTAGAGTGATTTGGTAAAGTAACCAATGTGTGTGTGTGTTGCTTTTGCTAACTATCACTCTCCGAGCACTCATATCTTTTCTTACAGAGAGACCCCGGTTGTTGTGACGGAGAATTTTCACGACAGTTTTGGCGGCCACGAAGGGACCTCCTGAGTGAGGATCTGACTCTTCAGAGAAGGTACTTCACCAGCGAGGTTTACGAATTATTAAGGCAAGTGTGAATTGTTGTTAGACGCCTGTTGTGCTGCAGGTCACCCGGACGCCGTAGTATATATCCACACTTGGTGGGTCAAAATAAGGAAGAGAGCAGGACCGCCGATACTAAGACAGGATAGTATAGTATCTAAAATCTCAGTTGCAGCGAGGCTGGCTGAGCGCTTATGGTGACGACCATTAATAGCGTAAGGGAATAACTAGACAAGGGTCAGTCATGGCCTGGCGGTTAGGGAACTGGTCTTGTGACCGGAGGGTTGTGGGTTCGATTCCCAGACAGGCCATGACTGAGGTGTCCTTGAGCAAGGCACCTAACCCCAACTGCTCCCCGGGCGCCGGGCTAGGGCTGCCCACCGCTCTGGGCACGTGTGATCCACAGCCCCCTAGTAATCACTAGTGTGTGTGTTTGTTTGTGTGTGTGTGTGTTCTGACTGCACAGATGGGTTAAAAGTGGAGGACAAATTTCGATTGGGATGTAAAAATCACAGTTGACAAAAAAAAAAGGTAGTTATTCGCCTAGGGAAAATTCGTACTGTTACGTGGAGAAGTAGGCCCCCAGCGTAGGAGTTCGTGGCGGGTGCAGCACGAAACCAGGCCTAAATTTAATCCTAAATTGTAAATAAGGTCTCTCGGTAAGAACTGAAAAAATGGGGAACAGAAACACAAAACAAAGTAAAGGGAAGCTTGAGGATGTTGCAATAAAATACACACCACCCAATGTAAATTTTATGATAACGAATTATGGCTCAGATAGTGTTGAACAGTTACCAGACCCTGGGAAAATTTACAGAGCAAATGAAACAGGAAAGATGAAACAATGAAGAGACAGCATGATGTGGTGATGTCATGGTGTTAGTGGTATAGGTTTGTGATGTCATGGTGTGAGTGTTGTTGGTTTGTGATGTCATGGTGTTAGTGATATAGGTTTGTGATATGTCATGGTGTTAGTGTTGTAGGTTTGTGATGTCATGGTGTTAGTGGTATAGGTTTGTGATATGTCATGGTGTTAGTGTTGTAGGTTTGTGATATGTCATGGTGTTAGTGTTGTAGGTTTGTAATGTCATGGTGTTAGTGGTATAGGTTTGTGATGTCATATTGTGAGTGTTGTTGGTTTGTGATGTCATGGTGTTAGTGGTATAGGTTTGTGATGTCATGGTGTGAGTGTTGTTGGTTTGTGATGTCATGGTGTTAGTGGTATAGGTTTGTGATATGTCATGGTGTTAGTGTTGTAGGTTTGTGATATGTCATGGTGTTAGTGTTGTAGGTTTGTGATGTCATGGTGTTAGTGGTATAGGTTTGTGATGTCATGGTGTTAGTGTTGTTGGTTTGTGATGTCATGGTGTTAGTGCACTGCAGGAAATGTTACCACATGGCCCATGTGGTGTATTGTAACTTGGGGGAGTAGTCTACAATTCTAGATAGTGAATTTAATATATGTTCCCTATTAATGCATCCTAAGCAAAACAATGAAAGTCAGTGAAATGTTTAGATGGATATTAAAGCAGATATTTGATGAGTTTTGCTTCTCCACACACTCCCTTCAGGTCTCTGGGCTATTCTACAGTTCTTGTTCCTGAGACAAAAGGGTCTTGGAGCCCCTTTACCATCTCCATCCCAGAGAAGGTGAGACAGATTGGAGAGTACTGGTGTCACGGGGATTATCATTTTCTCCTTGACCAGACTCTCTTGGTCACTCATCTGCTCTTAACTATATCAAAGACCCTTATGCCCTTTGACCTCATGTTTAAAAGAGTGTGTGTTTTTCTTCCCAGGCAGCTTGAAGGTCACCAGCGCCGCTGGACTCACGTTTATTCAGGGTCACTCAGCTTTGGTAAGGATGATTATCTTATTTGCATCCATGGAGACCTCAATTAACCCCTAAGATCATGGAGCAGAGTTTGTGGTCAACTAGTTTGTTCTTCTATGATCAGCACAGAGAAAGCACTTCAGGGCATTCAGATCTTAGATCTTTGACTAGTGTGTTGAGTGGACAGCTTGCTAGGGCGTTGGACTGGTGTAAGCAAGGACGGTATATGGCACAGCATGGCATATGACAGGCCCAGATTAATATCCAATTAATCTCTCAAGGACAGTATATGGCACAGGGCAGACTCCAGAGTGTGCTCCTCATGCAGGCATCCCAAGTTGCAAAAGTTGATTTCAGGGAGTTTATCCCCCCCCCCGGAGGTTAAGTTGTTGAGCGGGGGGGTGGGGTGGGGTGGCGGCGAGTGAAAGTTGTTGAGCGGGGGGGTGGGGTGGGGTGGCGGCGAATATAAGTAAGTTGTTGAGCGGAGAACAGGCCGATCAGAACCCCTCTCTGTCCTTCCCACTCGCGATTAGAGAAAAAAAGTCTGTCATCTGTGTGCGCGTTTGTGTGGGTCACTCGTTCTGAATTCCGGGAGATTATATGTGACTCGCGGGTATCAGGGAGACACTACCAAAATGCGGGAGACTCCCGCAGCTTCCGGGAGACTTGGGATGTCTGCTCATGTAAGAAGCCTGCACTGTAGTTTTTAGATTAATTTATAATTTGAGTTCAGTGAAATCAGATATTTGGGGCTTCAAGTGGAAAATGTGGACACTGAGTTCATTAAAAACAGTTCTTACTAAATGATTTTTATGCTAGTTATATCTGCATTTTCTTAAAGTATGAGACATACTTTAAAATAGATGTCATTCTTGCTGCAAGCAATTCTAAAACTACCTTCTAAAGCTAAATTCTAAAACTAGAATTGTGAGTTTTCATAAATTCATTGTTCATCATTTACATAAAAACATAAAAACAAGGACTGGGGGAATAACTGGACAATTTGACCAAGACAGGTAAGCTGTTCATTTATTTTCCTTTGTTAGAATAAACATTTTTCAGACAGTTCCAATGCATATGAAAATATGTAGTAAGATATTAAATGTTTCTGCATTTCCACATTATCCAGCTTCTAAATCAAGGAATCATTAAGCGCCAATTTCAGGTAACTAAGAAAATCATTTGATGATATTTCAATACAAATTGATGTATAAAGCACTATGACTACAAATGCACAATACAATTACCTCAGAAAGACCATGACATTATTTAAAATATTGATAAAAATCTGTTAAACAGAATAGACATGCGGTTAATATAAAAAAACTATTAATTGGAATTAGCATCCCAGAAAGGTGTGATCACTGATCAGTAAATGATAACCCTATATATTTATTTTCATATAGTATCCCAAATACCTTTTTGAATCAAATACCATTTGATATATAAATGTAAAAGTAAGTAGCCTTGAGTAAAAAAGGTGTTTGCATCCACAGGTTTTCTATTGTGCATTATCAATGATGAGAGATGCTGTTGGAGCTAGAAGAGATTGGATGAGCTGTAACTGTAAGAAGTGAAAGAAGATGAATAGTCCACACTGCCTCTGCGTGAACCACTTCTAGAGCCACTGCGAGATCCGGTACGGGAGCCAGGGCCAGGAGAGATGTTGTAGGGGCTACTGATACCCTTTGTTGACATTGAAGTTGCCTGGAGCATCTTTATGGCTTTGGTCTCTTCTACCATACAGTTGTCTAGTGCCTCTTTGTAGGAGATCTTGAGCTTAGTCTTGGGGCAGGTGAGTATTTTTGTGTAGTTCTTGGTATCCTGCAGCTTCTGGGCTCCTTTTCCATCCACCCAGCCTCTACGGATGGCTTCTTCAATGCTCACTCTCTTGCCACTTCCTGGTTCCATAAGTCCTCCTGTCAGGTACTGGAACTCGAGGAACCTCTGTCCTGCTTCATATGGTAGCCATTTTTCTTTCATGGCCTCTGCTGCAGACATTTTCCCCTGGGTCTTCACGTCGTCAAAGCCGAAAAAGGCTTTCTGAGCTGGCTTGAGTTTGCTTGCCATGTCATCATCTATGATACCCTGATAAACAGCGTCTTGTAGAGAGAGCCTCTGGCCTATGGAAGGATTGATGACGCCTCCAGTGCAGACCTGAGCCTCCAGGAGACGCTGGGCAGTGATTGAGTCCACTATTCCACGCCGGAGTGCTTCAGAGATTGTGATTTTCTCCAAGGTTTCACTGTCAAAGATGGCTGCAATAGGGCTCTGGTCATCCAGGACATCAGAGGGAGGGGACAGTGTGATGGAAACACTGGCAAAACGCTTACGGACTGTCGGAGAAGATGGGGAAACATCTGTGGGGCTACTGCAAGTAGCCAAATTATCTGCAATGCTGGTGGAGATTGCAAGCTCAGTAGTTTTAGTTTTGCTCGAAATGAGATTAGCTAACTGTGTTAGCGTCATGGTCCCTGAGCGGTACTGGTCTAAGGTGCTGTTGGAAATAATGCCCTTGTTAAGGGAATCTTGGATGTCATACTGTGTGCCTGTTTTACGGTCAACAATGACTAATCGGGTGCTGCCCTCTGAATTGGTGATCGTGATCTCCTCCCATTCACACTCTTGTTCAGAAAGCTCCAGGAAAGTATTATAGTCAATCAGCTCTCTGTGATAGGCCTCACGTACCGACATCTCTTTGCCTGTTTCTGGGTCTACGATCACTACTCTCCTCTTGCGGAGGGTGTTCTTCTGGCTTGACATGTCTGGCTGCTTTTTCTTGTCCTTTAAGGGCAGCAGGAGAAGACCTGTTTTGGGGTCTCGAATGCATCTCTTCGTCAGCTGCATGTAGGTCAAGTTTTCCTCGGTGTTGGGGTCAAAAAAGCCCTTTGTGTCATCCCCTTCATATTTCAGAATTTGATTCATGTGATGGTCAAAGTAGCCTTTGGTGTAAGCCTCGTCCACATTAATGCGACGACCCGATATGGGATCAATGATGCCACCACTGGCTATCTGAGCCTCCAGAAGCCTAATGCCATGACCCTTTTCGATGATGTCTTTCTCAATAGCTTGAAAGAGTGAGATGATCTCCTCTGTCTGGGGATCTTTGTATCCAGTGACAGCCTTCTCAGCTGAATGCAGTTTGTCTTTAAAGTCTTTGCCTACAAGGCCTCTCTTCCATGCCTCCTCCACATTCATGCAGACATTGTTAATCGGATCAATCATGAAGCCGGTGGCAGCTTGGGCTTCTAGCAGCTCTAAGGTGGTTCCTCGACGGAGAAGCCCGTCTTGCATGGCCTTGTAGAATGGCAAGACTCTCTGGTGGACTTCATCATAAATACCAGCAACACAATTGTAATCACAACATGGTGCGTTAGACGGCTTATCTTTCAAATGGAGAAGAAGCAGACCTGTTGTGGGTTCCATTATGGTCTTCCGCTTCAAGTCACTGTAGCTCAACTTCTTGCCAGTTTCTGGATCAACATAGCAGGTTGGGTTGCTGTTCAGGGCATGATAAAGATCAGCGTCGATCAAGTTGCGATTCAAGGCGACTTTTGTAGGCAGGAACACACTTACTTCAGGGTCAATGATACCTCCCGCAGCCTCTTGAGCCTGTAATAGTCGGAGTGTGGTCTCCTTGTCAATTCGACCTTTCTTGCAAGCCTGTCCAGCGGACATTAGCTTGCCTGTGCTTGGGTCCTTGAATCCAGTGCAAGCCGCCTCAGCTCTAAGCAAGGTATCTCTGTCCTCTGTGCCAACGACATTTTTTGAACAGGCTGTGTCCAGTGGCATCTTCTCGTTTTTCTTCGGATCAATGATGTGGCCAGTGGCGGCTTGGGCTTCCAGTAACATAATGCCACTCTCTCGGCTTATCAGATTCTGACGTTTAGCTTCTGAGATTGGGAGTATGTTTTTTGAGCCTTTTGCCACACCAGCAATAACCTCTTTGCCCTTAAGACTCGGCTGAATAGTCATGGCAACTTCTTGCACTGTCTTTTGGCCCCTCAGCAGCATGTCAAGCGTAGTTTTGTCAATGATTCCACATTCAAAAAGCTGATGAGCCGTCACCTTCCTCCGAATGCCATCAAAAAGGAGCTTGGACGGGTCGACCGTGCTCATGTTCTCATCCGTCTGAGTCTGCTTGGGGGAGGTATCTCGACGCTGTTGCAGCTTCCACAGCTCCTTTTCCAGGGACTCTTTCCTACCCGTTATGTCAGTAATATCTATCTCAAGCCTCTGGAGGCGAGATCTGTAACGTTCCTCCACACTTCTCAGCTCTGTAGTCAGACGCTGGATCTCACTGAGCGATGAGGCCCTGTCCTTCTCAGCTTTGTCTTTATCGGTCTCCCTCATCTCATACTGACTCCTCCAGTGATTTAGGTCCTTGCGGATCTTGGCTATCTCATCCTGAAGTTGCTGCTTCTGCCGGAGCTCTGACTCCAGTGTGATCTTCAGGCGATTGAGATCGTCCTCACAACGCTGTAGCTTGCCTTTATCAGCCTCCAGGAGCTTAAGCTTGGCGAGGAGACCGTCCTTCTCTTTCTGGATGTCCATTGTGCGAGTCTCAGTTGAACGGACACTCATGGTAATCTGCAACAGAAAAAGAAATGCAAAACATTATCGACATCAGATACTGACAACAAACTGTAATTAATGCAAATAGTGTCTCAGGGAAATTTGGAATGACATAGGAAGAAGGAAAAGCATGACTGATTTGAAAAATAATTTGAAATGAAAGAAAATTAAACTTGTACAGTAATTTGTAGAGGTGTATAATCCAGGTTCAGAAAGTAAAAGTCCTCACCAGGATTTTGCTCAAGCTTGCTAGATTTTCTAATTAGTGCAATCCAGGTAAAATGAGTGGAATCAACACAATCCAGGAAGCCTGAGCAAAATCCTGGTGAGGACTTTTACTTTCTGAACCTGGATTATACACCTCTGGTAATTTGATTGTCTATTTGGTTTTGAAATGTTGAAATTTGAATGCAAAGCACGCATTGTTATTGGAGCAAAGTATAGCAGCATTGCAAAGCAAAGCCCATACTAGCAGAAGTTTGGAGGATTTCACAATGTAATTTATCCACAGAAATACCTCTGTGTATTGCTTTTGGACTTTGGTTATGTCCAACTGTAAATTGTCCCTCTCTTTTCTCAGGTCATTAATCTGGGTCTGAAGATCCTCGTTTCTTTTGTTAGCAGTTTGCAGCTGGAGCGTTAAGGCTGACAGCTTGGCTGCATGGTCATTGTTAACGCTGTTCTGGGCTGCCCGTAAGTCATCCCTTTCCAGACGCAAGCTTCTCAACTCCTCCTCTAGCCTCAGGCGTTCCTTGGTAAGGTTCTGAGTGAGTCCCTGGAGCTTTGCAATCTCAGAGATGTTCTCGTTCAGCGAACGGCTCTTCTCCTCTATGGTCTTGTACAGCGTCTCGTTGCGCAGGTTGGCCTCCTGGATGCGGGCTTGCTCTTTGAGCAGCTGTTGCTGCAGGGCTTTGAGCTCAGCCGTCACTTTGGCGAGATCTTCTGAGATTGCTTTGCGCTCCCTCAGGCTTTTGTCCAGATCATCCTGGACGCGGCGGAGGTCCTGTTCATGCTTTCGGACTGTGGTGGTCTCGTCTACCTTCTGAGAGTGGAGAGTGCTGATTGTTGTCGTGTATTCCTGGCACTTCTTACCTACCCTTTCCAATTCTGCCTCCATCCTTTTTCTCTTTGTGACTTCATCTTCACTGCTTCTTTTTTCTTTCTCCAACTCAGCTTCCAACTTTCTTACCATGGCGTTCAGATCTGAGATGCGACTCTGCAGATTCGCAACATTCTGGTCCATCTTGTTCCTCTCATTGATTTGCTTCTCCAGCTCAAGACGAACAAATTTTAGCTCCTCTTCCGAGATCTTCAACTTGCTGACAACTTCCACTGAGGATGTTTGTTTGGAACGCAGCTGTGCCTCTGATTGTCTGAGGTTCTGGTTCTCCATCTCTGAAGCTTTCCTCTTTCGTGCCTCATCCTCCAAGCTATTCGTTAGCGTGGAAATCTGACGGGCCTTCTCATCCAGGCCTTTTTTGGCCTGAGAAAGTTCGTCCTTGAACTTTACCTCAAGGTCGTTCTTCTGCTGCTTGAGGAGGATAATTTGCGTCTCCAGTTCTTGTATTCTCCTGCTGTACTCACTTCCTGATGTACTCATCTGACGCACCTCCCCTTCCGCCTTCTTCTTGGCTTCCTCTATGCGGCTGAAGGAGGCCTGAAGCCTCCTGAGCTCCTCCTCAAGATCCCTTTTTTCATTCGAGAGCCTATCTAACTGCAGCTTCATGGTTGTGGTGTCCTCCTCTTTCTGTTTTGTAGTGTGAAGCAAGGTTGTCTTTTGGACGTGGATTTGCGACTCATATGTTTCTTTTATTTTACTGACCTCCTGGTTACACTCAGTTCTTACCTTAGAGACCTCAGACTCTGCTGTTCTCCGACGGTTGGCCTCGTCCTCCAGCTGCATCCTCAGACGCTCAATCTCTCGCTCCTTGTCCTTGATTGTTTTCTCAAAGTCGATCTTGGCCCAGTTGAGTTGGTCGAGCTCCTTCTGTCTCTTGCGGATGACGACCTCGTACTCTTCCTGCTGGCTGGTGTACCTCTCCTCTGCTAGCCTTCTCTTGCGTTTCTCGTCTTCAATGAGTAAGGTCAGCTCTGCCACACGGTCCGTTAGTTCTTTCACTTTGCTCTGCGTAGAGTCTAGGATGGACATTTGGCCCTGGAGATCCGCCATATTCTTGCGCCGTACTATTTCATCATCTTCCTTGGTTTTGGTCAGTTTCAGCTTGAGGGTGGCCAAGGTGTCCTCCAGTGACTTGTTTCTTTGAGAACCGTTTTGGAGTTCCTCCTTCAGGCGCCTAAGCTCTTCTTCCAAAAGGTCAATTTTAGTGTTTTGTATCTGACAAAAATAGAAACATGTAAGTATGTGTTATAAATCAAACCAACAGATGACTTCTATGTATATTTGGACAATGAACAATTTAAATCAACAAATGTGACCAGGGTTAGGGGCAATTTTGCATCCCTTACATTAATATATATATATACTGTCCATCAGTGCCGGTCCATCATAGTGGTGTTTGGCACAGATTCTCGATTAGATTAAACAGACCTTCACATCCCTGTTTGTGAGGTCATGACATTTCCATGTTTTAGAGGCAAGCCCTCACCTTCATCTCCTCCATTCCCTTCCGCATCTCACCCAGGAACTTGTAGTAGTCGCTGGAGCGGGTTAGCAGCTCGATGTAGCGAGACTGTAGATCTCCTGCCTGACGGAACCGAGTCACGTAGGGACATTATATTCTATCCACTGCTGATAACATGTGGCTAACACACCCTTTAACCTAATTAACAGAAGTGACTAGAATTTGACTAGCGTGGGGACAGTCATGGTCCGATCTTGTGAGCAGAGGGTCGTGGGTTTGATTCCCAGGCCCAAGACCATGACTGAAGTGCCCTTGAATAAGGCACTTAATCCCAACTGCTTACACATTTCATATATTATGTTGTTCCATGCAAAAATCTGCCAGCATGTGTGTTCAAGTGAACATAATCAAAGCTAAAAATAAACTAACACTAGAATCAGATTTTCTGTTACTTTATCAGGTATATATTACACGTAAGGGGAGCTGATCACGATAAGCTCACATGCAACATACCAGGTAAACTGAACAGTTCGCTGGACTACTGACAGATATGAATAATTAAAGTGTATAGATTAAGTGTATAAGAATAACACGGTGTTAAAGGAATATTACAAAGTAGTAATGTAAGATGGACGGTGAGCTGAAGTTCGTACCTCCTGACTGACCACTGTGGCAGGAGACTGAAGCACGGTCCTCTTGATGGGAATGTTGAGCAGGGTCTCCAGACCTGCGCCGTAGGACGCCAGCTGGAGCTCGTAGTCCTAGCGGACGGCATAGCACGAGATCAGACACGTCTGACCACAGCGGGGCAATACAGAACCATCGCTCACTGTTTACACCGAATCTGATTCAGCTGCTGGCCAAAGTGAGCTGTGATTGGTGGGTTATCACCTTAATGGAGGTCGCACACAAGCTGGCATCGTTCTGCACATCGTCCACCTTCTCCTTCTTGCCTTTGATTTCTGAGTGCAGTGCCTGTCAATCAAACACATCGCCATGATGTCAGTGACTGTGACATCATAGCGCTCGCTATACCGATATACTGTGTAATACCGATCGGCTATTAAACAGCTATTTGTTTGAAAATGCCTAGATTATGTTAAGGGCCTGGGCAAACCCCCACGCCCGACACACACACACAGCATAATCCCGTGGACCACCCACTGATTATTCCAATAAATAAACCAGTCCAGTCCTTCACAATTTATGAGATGTTTAGCACTCTTGTATAAGACCAACACATCCACAACACTTTCCAACTGACACCATGCGGGTCATGACCTCAGTCTGACCTTCTGCTGGTTGAGGTGATCCATGAGAGCATTCATGTTGCTGAACTTGGAGGCCTGCATGCTGTCCAAGCGCTGGCTGGTGTTGTCCATCCACTGGCTGATCTGGGAACTGCTCTGCTGGTAGTGCCTCAGCTGTTTCTCCTGCTTCTCCAGGTCCCACAGCCTAAGACAAACAGCTCCACGTCAGACTCTAGGCTGCACCATTAATGTTACTGAGAAACCTAATGACTTTTTACACACATTTAGCTGATGGACAATAAAGGTGTAGCCTCTGTCTCTAATATGTGTAGGTGGTGAGATCGAGCTCATTGCTGTGTGTCTGAGACAGACAGACCCTAACTCTACGAGCGATAAAGTTGTCTTACCTGCTGTCAATCTGGGTCAGCACACGACGCCAACGGTCCGACATCTGTCCCACCAAGTCTTTGTATTTGGTCAAGTCCACGTCACACTGGTGGAAACTCTGGTCTATTTGTCCGTTCCAGTACACGGCCTGGGACAGCTCCGCCTCCATGGAGGTCAGAACATCCTTCTTCTGCTCCAGGTCAACCTTCATTTGCTGTGCAAGTGCAAAATGACAAACACTCGATCACTATGTACCCTTGGACCTGAAGGTCAGCAAGGTGAAGGGTCACAGGTGAGAGGTGTGTGAAGGGTCACAGGTGAGGGGTGTGTGTGAGGGGTCACAGGTGAGGGGTGTGTGTGAGGGGTCACAGGTGAGAGGTGTGTGTGAGGGGTCACTGGTGGATGTGCTCACTCTCAGGCTGTTGCAGTATTCCTGCAGTTTGGCCAGATCCAGAAAGCTGGTGTCCTTTTCCGTCAACTTCACCTCATGAACTTTAACAATGTCGTTTGTTTTCAGCAGACCCGCCATGACACCTCTCAAAGACGTCAGCCTGAACCCCACACACAAATACACAAGTACACACACACACACAACAATCAGACACATGGACACACAATAGCAAACACAACTCTGAACATCACACATACGCCAAAACCTGACACACACACAATCAAACAGCACACACTGCTCCTCACACACGCCAAAATAGAGTGTGTGTTCACAGTCTCCATCTCGGTCGTCTTCTCGGGCTGGCGGTGAGCTGTAAGCGCACACACACACACCACCGAGTCACCTCCCCAACACCCTCCACACCCGGGGCTTCGTCACCTCTGCAGGTAGGCTGTGGAGAAACCTTGCAGGCTGCCCAGTCGTTGGTTGATAAGGTCCAGCTCGGAGCGCAGGAACTTGGTCTGCTCCTGGTCTCCAGAGCCCTCCAGCTGCCTCAGGACAGTGTCCCGCAGGTTCAGGTACTCTTCTTGGATAGACTCCAGGTTGTGGTGAACACCCTGACACAACACAGTTTTATACTCTCTCACAATACTTCACACACAGACAGGTAGAATTATTCAGAGACGGCACATATAGCTTTGAAAATGGTTCGGAGTAAAGGCTGGATTATACTTTCGCGAGTGACCGTAGCGTGCGACTCCGCACACCTCGCGTGAACCTGCGCGAACGGCGGAGGAGTTTATACTTGACGCGTCACAATCTTTGCAGTGTTCTCCGAAACGATATGTGGTAGTATAAAGAAACACCCCTCAAAAACAGGGGAAGGAACATTTACCTGACGAATTTTATTGTTGCTTTGTGTTCCAGGTTTGAAAGTGCTGGAATTTAGGCTAAAGTACTTGAAAATGCTTGAAATTGTAACTACTTCCTTTCACAACAAACATCTAAAAATAAACAACCATTAAATAATGTGATAAAAAAGCGAATTATTTCTAATAATTACGAGAATATGTATAAATATGTAACTTAATTAAGCTTAAGGTGCTGGAAAATATTTAAAGTGGACCTTGAAAGTGACATACAAGTGCTTGAATTCCACCTTGTAAAGGTGTATGAACCCTGCAAACATGACGTTGTTCATTGTGCTGAAGCGCGAAGCTACAAAATTCGAGAGGTGCACGACCTCACGAAGCGACAGCGTGCGGGGCCCTCGCGTAGGGATGGAGCCACCGCGATTATGTCGTTTTCGGCGCGCGGACCCTCGGATAAACCTAGCTTAAGAGTGAGTTTGTGTGTGTGTGTGTGTGTGTGTGTGTGTGTGTACCTGTAACAGCTGCAGTCTCTGACTACAGTCCTGTACACTGTTCTCGTTATACGGGACATGCAGGTGTTGACCCAGACCCGCCTCAGCCGCCTCTAGCCGACGGCGAAGGGTGGTTATCTGTGTGAGGAGCTTCAGGTTCAGGGTGGACGTTTGGACCTGGGTCTTGGACACGTCTTTCCCCGGGGCCGAGTCTGTCACTGTGGTTGTTTTTTGGGATATCTCTGTTTTTTGGGAGCTGTCTGTTTTTTGTGTTATGTCCTTCTCCTGAATCTTGATTTTGATATTTTGACCATTTTGACTCGGTGGAAGTTTTGCTGTGGGTGGACAGGGTGACACAGAAAATGTACCTGACATTAAATCAACAATACTTCAACAAATACATAATCATAAATCAAGCATATACAAGTCCACAAATCAAACAAAGCTTTACTGCAGTATTGAAACATTAGTTGCATTAATCACTGGTTGCCCGGAGTTCATGTTGACGTGTGTATCACACGTATCACATGTCAGTAATGACTTGATATGACATATGCTTGTGAGTGTGCATGTTATCAGTTTCTGGATTTGTATTTTTTTTTTGTGTGCATGTGCATATGTACATAAATGTGTGTGTAATTAGTACAAAAATATGGGGACACTCAGTCACAGAAGTCAGGGGTTTCATTCAGTTCCATTGCCATGGGTGTTTAATGTCAGTCACCCCAGCTATGCTGTCTGCTTTTATAAACTAGTGTAAAGGAAATGGGTTCTTCTGGTGAGGTCAAGCGCAAACATCGGCACAAAAACCACGACGGTGACGTCTGTAGCGCAGCAGCTGTGTACAGGTCTTATATCACCGATCACACTGCTGAGGGTGAGATAGCTTGACATGAAGCACATCACCGCTGGACTCTGGAGCACCGGAGACGTGTCCTGGACTAGAACAGAGACGGCAAGAGGAGCCCCCTCGTGTACTGTCACCGTCTGGCCTCACAAACGCTCTCCAGGATGAAGGATCAAAAAACCTCCCACAGACACCATCTCACAGGAACTGTGACAGCAGCACGGGTGAGACCACGACCACGTGGATGCTTGGGCTTTTAGAATGGGACATCATAAAGACTCCTGTTTGTGTCGTGTGTGTGTGTGTGTGTGTCCCAGTACTTTTGCTCATATTGTGCGTGTGCGTGCGCGTGTGTGTGTACCTGCTCCTGGTTGGTTGACGGAGGTCAGTAGGTGTTCATACTGAGTCTGTGCGCTGAGGTACTCTGACTCCAGGGCAGTCTTGTCATCAGGCCCAAACATGTCTGTGCCCTGGCTGAACTTCAGGAAGTCTTGGAAGTGTAACTCCAGATTGGTGATGATCCTCCGATACTCTTCAGGTCTCATCTTGGACAGCTGTAGACAGAAGCAGAGATGTCTGTTCCACACACGTACGGTCTTCAACCTGACTCAGATCAGACTTCAGAAATTACACGTTACAGAGATTGCTTTTACAGCAGTGAGTTTTAACCATTGTTAAAATGTTCAGTGTGTTCTGAATTGTAGATTTACCACCAGTTCATTCAACATAAAATCACTCGGCTGGTGTATTAACGGCTTCTCTGAATTAAGAAATGAGAGTGCAGGGACTTTAATGAACAGCAGAGGGCATAAAAGAGCGCGAGAGAGTGAGAGTTCATAATAAAGGCAGTAGGATCAGTAACTCTCCAGTAACAACCATGATCTTCAACTTGTTGTGGTGGGAAGGATGAGGTTTCATTTCAGGCGAACGTGACATTTGATACCTCTCACATGTAACAAACTTCTACATGTAAAAACGTTTGTCTGTTCCACCGTTCCAGACGTATCTCGGGCAGCTTACCATGTTGAGCGTAAGGGACTTGATGTACTCGATGTCTCTCACACAGTACTGCCAGGAGATCAGACTCTTGAGGGTGATGTACAGATGGTCCCAGATGGTCATGATAGACTCATAGAACTCTTCGTTCCTGTCATTCAATCAGACAGTCTTGAGAATCAGACTGGGACTGCTGTGTGGCTGTGTTCACACGTGTGTGTGCACATATATGCGTGTTTGCAGGTTTGTGTGTACATATACATGGGTGTGTTTTCGTGTGTATTAATGTGTTCAGGTTCATATATACACACAAGATGTGTGTGTGTGTGTTTATTGATGTGCTGAGGTCCATATATACGTGTGTGTGTGTGTGTGTGTGTGTGTGTGTGTGTGAGACGTACTTCTGTGCCAGTGTGATGCTGAGGGGGTTGGGGGGTGGTGTGTGTGTGTGTGTGTGTGTGTGTGTGTGAGACGTACTTCTGTGCCAGTGTGATGCTGAGGGGGTTGGGGGGTGGTGTGTGTGTGTGTGTGTGTGAGACGTACTTCTGTGCCAGTGTAATGCTGAGGGGGTTGGGGGGTGGGATGATCAGACATACGGAGGGCACCAGCATGTCCAGCCCCCCGGGACCCGTCACACTCCACTTGCTGCGCTGTGAGTTGTCCTTCAGAATACCCTCGTTGTCCTTTAAGATTCCCTTCTGTAACACACACACACACACACATCATTATAATGTATGTGATGCAGACATGATCTGCGTGTGTGTGTGTGTGTGTGTGTGCGTGTGTGTGTGTGTGTGTGCGTGTGTGGTGGAGACCCACCTGGTCTTGTTTGAAGTCACACAGGGCCTTCACTATCACTGCACTACTGCTCTTCTCCTCTGGGTTGCGAGGTTTCAGACGCACGATGCTCCTGGACTTGTTCACCAGCGTTTGCACCAACCTCTTATTCTCCAGCACCCTCTCCTTCTCTCTCTGTACACACACACACAGCTCTCGTTATTCACCATCCTGTAGTCAAACTCACACATAAATCTGTCTGTGCTTGTTCAGTTGTGTGTGTGTGTGTGTGTGTGTGTGTGTGTGTGTGTGTGTGTGTGTGTGTGTGTGTGTGTATATATATATATGTGTGTGTGTGTGTGTGTGTGTGTGTGTATATGTGTGTGTGTGTGTGTGTGTGTGTGTGTGTGTGTATGTGTGTGTGTGTGTATATATGTGTGTGTGTGTGTGTGTGTGTGTGTGTGTGTGTGTGTGTGTGTGTGTGTGTGATGAGGACCTCCAGGTCTTTCAGGAGAACAGTCAGCTGTTCCAGTGGTGTCGATTTATCGCAGGTGAATCTCTTGCGGATGATGGCGTTTTCGTTCTCCAGCTTGGCGTGAACCTCATTGGCCTCCTTAAAGAACTGCAAGACAACAGTCCCGAATGTCCCCCTCGTTAAAGATTCCCAGCACACAATGGCCCTGAATGTCCCCCTCGTTAAAGACTCCCAATACAACGGTCCTGAATGTCCCCCTCGTTAAAGACTCCCAATACAACGGTCCTGAATGTCCCACTCGTTAAAGACTCCCAACACAACGGTCCTGAATGTCCCCCTCGTTAAAGACTCCCAACACAACAGTCCTGAATGTCCCCCTCGTTAGACTCCCAACACAACAGTCCTGAATGTCCCCCTCGTTAAAGACTCCCAACACAACAGTCCTGAATGTCCCCCTCGTTAAAGACTCCCAGTATACAACAGTCTCGAATGTCCCCCTCGTTAAAGACTCCCAGTATACAACAGTCTCGAATGTCCCCCTCGTTATAGACTCCCAACACAACGGTCCTGAGCGTCCCCCTCGTTAAACAACCCCAGTCCTCCAGCATACAACAGCTGCCATTCTTTAGCTGTTTGACTACAACTGTCTCCACCATAATCTTTCAGTCAGAGTTTAAAGGTTTATCGGTGGCTATGAGGGCGTCTGTGTGGAGAGATGACGGGGTACCTGGCTGTACGCTGCGTTCTCCTTCAAGTGCACGTGGATACACTTGGTGATCTGAAGAAGCCAGCTCCACTGTGTCTGCAGGGTGTCCATGTACGCCTGGAACACACACACACACACACTCACATTGATGGACCGATATTTGTGTGTATCTGAGAGGTGAATGCATTAACAAGCATTACATGTGGGAGCTTCTGGAGTAAACGCTCATCTGAGAGCTTCAAGTGTAAGTGGAGTATGAGCGGTTGTGTGTGTGAGGACAGAGAGAGAGAGGAAGGAAGGGGAGAGAGAGAGAGAGGGAGAGAGAGAGAGAGACAGAGAGGGAGACGGTCTCACCTCAATCTTATCTGAGGCTGGATGCTGGTTCTTCAGTAGTTGGTCCACTTTGCCCTTTACCTTGTTCAGATCCTTCTCCTTAACCTCCAGTTCCCTCATCAGCCGCTGAGCCAGAGACATCAGTGAGACATCAGTGAGACATGCCACGGCAGTGAGGTGTCATTGAGACATGTCACGAGACATGAAGGGGACAGTGTGTCTCTCACCTAGAAGAACCTCTGTCAGCTAAAACCCCCATGTGAATACAAACATTTTTATGTGACTGAAATTTACAACATTCCAGAAAATGAACTGACAACTCATGAAAGAGTATGGAAGAAAGTAATATTCAACATTTACAAACACATGTGTTTATTTGTGTGTGTGTGTGTGTGTGTGTGTGTGTGTGTGTGTGTGTGTGTGTGTGTGTGTGTGTGTGTGTGTGTGTGTGTCTTTAGATCTCCTATTTCTTGTGGATATAGGAGTCAATTTGCTTGTCACCCTAGTCGATCATGAAATCCTCCTCCTTGTGTGTGTGTGTGTGTGTGTTTACCGAGTAGCTCTCCTGTTTCTTGGGGATGTAGGTGTCGATGTTCTTGTCACCCCAGTCGAACACAAGCTCCTCCTCCTCGCGGACATTCACCCACATGATGGCGTCAGAGATCTCCATGATGATGTCATGTAGTTCACGCAGCTGGGTGGCGCGGGCGTTCGACATTTTCTGCATTCGGGATAGAGGGAGAGAGAGAGGGAGAGAGAGAGAGAGAGAGAGAGAGGAGACACCAGGAGGGTCAGACAGTGGGGCAGACCAGGGGCAGTGTAGGTGCAGGATCAGGGCAGGACAGGGTGGAGCAGGTGTAGGTGTAGGTACAGGTGTAGGTGCAGATACAGTTGTAGGTGTAGGTAGTTGTAGGTGCAGGTACAGGTGCACGTGTAAGTGCAGGTACAGGTATAGGTACAGTTGTAGGTACAGGTGTAGGTACAGTTGTAGGTGTAGGTACAGGTGTAAGTGTAGGTGCAGGTACAGGTGTAGGTGCAGGTGTAGGTACACGTGTAAGTGTAGGTGTAGGTATACGTGTAGGTACAGGTGTAGGTGCAGGTACAGGTGTAGGTAAAGGTGCAGGTGTAGGTGCAGGTGTAGATACACGTGTAAGTGTAGGTGTAGGTATACGTGTAGGTACAGGTGCAGGTGTAGGTGTAGGTACAGGTGTAGGTGCAGGTGTAGATACACGTGTAAGTGTAGGTGTAGGTATACGTGTAGGTACAGGTGCAGGTGTAGGTACAGGTGTAGGTACAGGTGTAGGTTCAGGTGTAGTATCAGGGTGGTGGGCTTCCTCCTCCCTTTGTGAGTGGGTCTGCTCACCTGTAAGGTCTCCCACTCCTGATCCAGAGCATGAAGTGACGACTTGTCTCCTTTCTGCATCTGTACAGAATATAAACATCACGTCATGAGCACAGAACACAGCAACACCACTGTGCATGTGTGTATATCTGTGTGTGTGTGTGTGTGTGTGTGTGTGTGTGTGTGTGTGTGTGTGTGTGTGTGTGTGTGTGTGTGTGTGTTCTTACCATTTCATCTCTGGCTCTCTGCAGCTCTGAGCTTCTCTGGATGGAGCTGTGGAACTTGTTGTGGGAGGTAATCTGCTCCTCGATGGTGTCTGCCTTGTCTCCAAAGGGGGCCGTCTCAATGAGCCTCTACACACACACACACACACACACACACACACACACACACACACACACACACACACACACACACACACACACACACACACACACAATATTGGCCCACACATTTTTGGAACACACATTTTTGGAAAAACAATATTGATCACATGCCAGAAATAACGAAGCACTAAATGATTTGTCATATGTGTGCTTGTGTGCATGTCCACAACTCCATGTCCTGACCCCTAGATGGCAGTAGTTGATTATTAGTTGATTATTCGAAGACATCCGTGTGTCTACTCCTGCAAATATGC
>NC_135224.1:3137832-3170332 GCF_052324685.1 Brachyhypopomus gauderio
CAGACGTACGAGTCACGCAGGAAAAGTGAAACAGAATTAAAACATAAATAAATAGACCACATGAAAAAATATTTGTATGAAAATAAAATAAACTACGAGCAAGTGAAACAGGTACAAGTGCGTAGAGTCAAACTGGAATAGAAAACTCGGCATGAATAACGACGGTATTGTTATATGCGGTAAGAACAAAATAACTTTGTCAGATAGCTTTCGTAAAACACACTGACTTGTTTAAAACTAAGAAACACAGCAGCACACACACACCTCCCTTGATGTCCGAAACCTCCCGCTGAAGTCTTGGAGTAGGTGGTGTAGCTTTGCTGCATGAAGCCGTCGTTGAGATCAGACTGGTAGCCATTTCCACCCATATACATCTGACCAGCTTCGCTTCTGTTCGTGGTGTAACCTCCCGACGTGAGATCCTGCCTGGAGCCCGTCCTCCGAGACACGGACGGATATCTCATCTGAGACCCCTGCAAACTCATCTTGGAGCTGAGACAGTGCTGGGCTGTGTGCGAACACCTTCCTCACCCTCCGACAGCGCAGACACCTGAGGCTCCCACACGCGGAAGAGCTCGGTTTTGGGTGCAGGACCACACCTACAGGCGCTCCTGACACCCAGCGTAGTCCCGGCTCTCTCCTGAGGCCCGGAGGAACCTCCCCCCCGGGGAGGAGTTTGGGACGGGGGGGGGGGGGGGGGTTAGGACTAAACCAAAGACATTCTCACGCTTTCTCGTGAAATTTGACAATTCGGGTCGTGAGATTTAACTGACTCATTGTACACGATCTAGGGGTGAGTGTGGATAAATTTAGGGACATTGCACGATGTCGAGTTTTGAACACATTTGAACTGTTGATCAGCAGTTTTATTTACTGCTGGGTGCTGACAGCACACGAGACAGCACATTTATATCTGTAAATCATCAGATGTGTGTGAATATAGTGGATGGGAGGTGGAGAGAGTGAAAGGGCATGACACACCCTGTGTGAGTCAGTGTGTGTGTGTGTGTGAGTGTGTGTGTGTTTGTGTGTGTGTGTATGTGTGTGTGTGTGCGTGTGCATGGATTTCAACAGCAGGCCAACACCCATCCCTGGAATGTCTTGACTTTACAGAGAGTTGTTATGCTTCATAACAGCTACTAGTTTCTACAATTACATATTTATATTGTTTTAACAACTGCAAATTCCCATGGAACAAACCAGCATAAATCAGTCCTGCAACCCCCCAGAGCCCCTGTGTGTGGACCACACTCATACAGCTGACTACGTTTTCATAATCTCTGATTCTATGGTGCTTTTGTGAAACAGAACTAATGTGTTAATCCGCATGGGCGATGCCTGTAAACGCTGCATGTCTGTGTGCATTTATGCCACACCTTAATAAATCACAGCGTCGTGATCCCTGTCACCTCTCCTGTTACCATCAAAGTTAATCTATCTAAGATCTGGAGAAAGTTTTTTTCTCAACAACTTTCCCTTATGTAACTAAGAATAACATACGCCCCAGAGAAACATATATATGCAAGTGTGTTTATACACAAGAGTGAAACGTCATCTCATCTCACCTCATCTCAGGGCATCAGGTAGACACCTGTTCTCATCAGTGTTTCACTGAACCCACTATGTTTGACGGTGAGGTCTGCTGTCCCACACCTACCTAACCGCCCCTCTTTAAACATGAACCCACACCCTCCCTGGTGGGTGTATCCAGCCCCACATTTGACCTGTGACATCACCCAGCACCCCCACCCCCACACACTGCTGACCCTCCCTGACCTCACAGTGACTAAAGCCACTGAGTCCATTCACGCTTGCTCAGTGCCGTCTGAATCTACCACGTCACACAATGAAATGACCATCAGACGCACCACCTCTATGGTGCATAACCCCACAACACCACGCCTGCCCTGCGTAAGGGCATGGTTCCATAATTCCATGGTTCCATAATTCCATAGTTCCATAATTCCATGATTCCATAATTCCATGGTTCCATAACTCCATAAATTTATGCTTTCATAATTCCATATGTTCAGAATGCAGCAAAAAAAAACCGTATTGAATTAGTTCTGAAATTCCACTTTGGCTATAAAGTTGTACTCATGATGTTTTAACCTCTAGTTAATGGTTAAACTCTGACCAACCTTATCTAGATAATATTGATAATATAGATAATAAAATCTATCTCTAGATAATATTGTTGTGGTTTCATTTCTTAGAGAAAATATCTGTGAAGCAAATGTTTTTTCTCTAAAAATGTATGTAAGGTACGGCAAAATCTATATGGCCATAATTCCATGTTTCCTAATTTGTATCCATAGTGAGGGTGAGTTTTTCCACAGTAAGGGTGGGTGTGTCCACAGGTGTCCACAGGGAAGACAGGTCCACCCACTGTGAGGGGGTGTGTCCACAGTGAAGGGGGTGTGTCCACAGTGAAGGGGGTGTGTCCACAGTGAAGGGGGGTGTGTCATTCAGCTCCATTTATTGCTCACATCGAGGCACTTGGAGTTCAGAATTGTTCATTGCAGTTATAATTCAAATGTACTTCTCTCTATTGTATTACATATTCTTACTTACCTGGTGTATTAATTACTATAGTATCACAACATGCCTGTTCACACCACTGACATGTTGGACCTCTTAGTGTTTAATCAGTGTCAGTACCTTGAATCTTGTGTACAATTAATCTAAAACATTTCTCATTTCTCCCCCAGAAACTGGTGTAACTGTACAAACCTGCACGTCCACACACACACGTTACCTACCAAACCCTTCATCACCCCATCTCCACCCAAACACTCCTTCACCCCATCTCCACCCAAACACTCTTTCACCCCATCTCCACCCAAATACTCTTTCACCCCATCTCCACCCAAACACTCCTTCACCCCATCTCCACCCAAACCCTCCTTCATCCCATCTCCACCCAAACCCTCCTCCACCCCATCTCCACCCAAACACTCTTTCACCCCATCTCCACCCAAACACTCTTTCACCCCATCTCCACCCAAACCCTCCTCCACCCCCATCTCCACCCAAACCCTCCTTCACCCCATCTCCACCCAAACCCTCCTTCACCCCATCTCCACCCAAACCCTCCTCCACCCAAACCCTCCTCCACCCCATCTCCACCCAAACACTCCTCCACCCCATCTCCACCCAAACCCTCCTCCACCCCCATCTCCACCCAAACCCTCCTCCACCCAAACACTCCTCCACCCCATCTCCACCCAAACCCTCCTCCACCCCATCTCCACCCCATCTCCACCCAAACCCTCCTCCACCCCCATCTCCACCCAAACCCTCCTCCACCCCATCTCCACCCAAACACTCTTTCACCCCATCTCCACCCAAACCCTCCTCCACCCCATCTCCACCCAAACACTCCTCCACCCAAACCCTCCTCCACCCCCATCTCTACTCTGATTGTTTTTGCTCCATTGTCAAATGTTTATGTACATCTGTCATTCAGGACCTGACTCATATCTAACAGAGACACAGTGTGTGTGTGTGTGTGTGTGTGTGTGTGTGTGTGTGTGTGTGTGTGTGTGTTTGTGTGTGTGTGTGTGTACATACACGTGGGTGTGGGTAGGTGTGTCTGTGTTGGAGGGGTGTGTGTGTAATCTGTACTCTTCACACCATAATCATGTATTCATGGCTAAAGAAAAAAAAAGACAAGCTCAGACATATACCACACCACAACCCTGAACCAGAGGCCTGAACACTCTCTCACTCTCCCTCTTTCTTTCTCTCCCTCCCTTCCTCCCTCCCCCTCTCTCTCATTTTATCTTCACCTGTATGTTTTAACAAATGTCTTTTTTGCAGAAATGTCTTTTTTACTCTACTTCACACTCTCTCCTCCTCTGACCTCTGTTATTTTTGTGTTGACATGTTTGTTTTCATGTGAGAATGTTTGTGTGTATGTATGTGTGTGGAGTATGTATGCGTGTAAGTATGTTGGTGTGTATGTATGCGTGTGAGTATGTTGGAGTATGTATGCATGTGAGTATGTTGGTGTATGTTTGTGTGTATGTATGTGTGAGTATGTTTGTATGTATGTATGTATGTGTGTGAGTATGTATGTGTGTGAGTATGTATGTGTGAGTATGTTTGTATGTATGTATGTATGCGTGTAAGTATGTTGGTGTGTATGTATGCGTGTGAGTATGTTGGAGTATGTATGCATGTGAGTATGTTGGTGTATGTATGTGTGTGAGTATGTTGGTGTGTGAGTATATTCGTGTGTGAGAGAGCTTGAGTTCCTAGAGAGGAATTTTTCTGGTGGAAAAAGTCTCCCCAAACAGCCAGGAGGCTCAGTCGTAAATGCCAGTATCACCGAGGGTGAGGATTGGTGAGTGTGTGTGTGTGTGTGTGTGTGTGTGTGTGTGAGGAGTGGTGATTGTGAGTGTGAGAAAGAGGAGTGGTGAGTGTGTATGTGTGTGTATGTGTGTGTGTGTGTGTGTGTGTGTGTGTGTGTGTGTGAGGAGTGGCCTGTCCCTGCTGAGGCCACACCCATCTCTCAGCTGGGTGTGTCCAGGGCGTGTCTCCCTGGCATCACTCCGCCTCCTGCTTTGTCCTGCCTCCCCAATGGCCTTTCTGGCTTAGCCACGCTCTCTGGTCTCAGAACTCCTGAACCTTTTCTCGGGCAAAAGTGATCGCCAAGATGCACAAAAAGGTTTATAAACAATTTATTTAAACAGTTTTATATTTATTATATTTTAAACAGTATTTATATTTATATATATATTTTTTTTTATAAACAGTTTTATTAATTTATTAATTTGGATTTGTGAAGTAATTGCACATGTGATCTAATTGTCATTAAAGTTATAACGAATTCCATGAATATTATAAGTGGCATCACTCAAGTCATAATGATGTCTCGATGTGTTTGGGCGTAGTCTATTGAAGCATTAGGTATCAGCAGCAGGTGCCTGTGTGGTAACTTTCCACTGAGTGTTGCTCTTATTCAGAATTGGTCTTATGGCAAACGAAAAGAACACAGCCGCTACCAAGAAGTGAGAATGTTTGCAGGTCTTTAGGCTTAGTTCATCACAGACCCTCAGTACAGACCTTCACCACAGACCCTCACCACAGACCTTCACCATAGACCCTCACCACAGACCCTCAGTACAGACCTTCACCATAGACCTTTACCACAGACTCTCAGTACAGACCTTCACCACAGACCTTCAGCAAAGACCTACAATGACCTTCACCACAGACCCTCTACAAAGACCCTCACCACAGACCTTCAGCACAGACCCTCAGTACAGACCTTCACCATATACCTTCACCACAGACCTTCAGCACAGACTCTCAGTTTTGTAGACCCCTCCTGTTGTCAGAAGAGCAACACAGACAAACTGCTTCCACTGGGAATCCGTTGAAGCTGTGTGGAGGTCACGCGGTGGAGAGCTGCTCTCTCATGACGCATCAGCACCAGCACCATTACTTCTGTGGTCCATCAACATCTCCGGGCAGGCTGTAGTGCACCATGGTCATTTCTGTAGTTAAGGACAGCTAGCCTGAAACTATGAGAAGCCCTGTCTCCAGTCCTCTGATGTAGACCAGACCTTGACATGTTAGTCCCATCAGTGTGTCTGGCCCTGTCTCTAGTCCTCTGATGTAGACCAGACCTTGACATGTTAGTTCCATCAGTGTGTCTGTTTAAATTACTCCTTCAGTAAAGATATAACATATCAATTAACGTGACAGGAATTAACATCCTGTGCATATTTCAAAGAAGTCTCTTGATAATTTTGCTTGAAAATAAAGCACATTTTAAGAGTAAAGTACATACATACATATAACAGTGTGAACATCTGTCTGAAACAGCTGATAGTGCTTTAGTTACGGTTTTGGTAGCAAGATGTTGTTGGATGGAGTTTTAATGATCTGTGTACATTGTGGAAACAGTCTGTAAAATTATAAGGTATATGTGATGTTTTACATGATTTATTAATGACCCAAGAGCAGTGTGTGTGTGTGTGCGCGTGTGTGCGCGTGTGTGCGCATGTGTGTGATGTAATCTGAGTAAGGTGGATTTGGTAGGGAGGAGACAGCCAGAAAGGCGTGTTGGGGCATCATGGGAACTTCACCTTGCGAACCATTCAAAAACAAATAAGCACCTGGCCACTCAGACCTGGTCTGTTTGAACACAGTCTCTCTGATGTGTGTGTGTGTGTGTGTGTGTGTGAGTGTGTGTCTAAGTGTCTGTGTGAATCATTATTTTATCACATTCACAGACAGAATGATTCACGTACTCTCCTCTCTCATCCTCTCACACCTGAGCTCACCTGGCCAGCCACCGCCACTCCTGTCTGTCACCTCCACAGTCTCACCCTGCAGACCACACCAGGCAAACACACTCACAGCCCGTGTGTCAAAACACCGTTGCTTAGGCAACACACGAAGAAGCACTGCTATAAACCACAGGCTTTTATCACTCTTTATCGCCATAGCGACCCTGAGCAGAGAGCCTTCTTATCGTCCGGGTTACAGCCCAATGACGGTCCTCCCTCGGGGCTCAACGCTTGATGAACGCCGCCTTTCACATTGTGTTTAAATGCACAACGGGCCAGATGACAGCCGCGCAGGGACAGGAACGTGCATGCGGCCCGCCCGCTCCGGGACTCGGATCGGGACCTGGCGCGGGTGGAGAGGGTGGGACGCTCCCCGTCCGTCACTCAGACATGTCGACTGTTGCAAAACAAATCAGGTTTCAGCTACACTCCCCTGCCAGAGGCCCAGAGCAATCAAATCATCTGATGAATGATAGTTAAAGTAATAAACCTGCTGCGTTAAGAAAATTCTATAATTACATTTAAAAAATGCAAATTATTCCCATTATGAAGATCATTATTAGTAGTAAATGTATAACATTTACAGTAACAGTATGAAGTGTCTTTGGGGCTCTGTGAATAACTCATGTGTCGTGTGTTTAAGCATTAATGAAGTGTGGAGCAGTAGGAAAAACAGAAAAGGTCTACTGAGCAGCACCGAATCGTCACACAGTTTACTCTCGACTGCCTCGAAGAGACACGCTGTATTCTTTATTCTACCTCCTGAATTTGTTAACTGCACTTCTGTCTGCATGGTGCGTCCTGAACTCTTTAACCCTCCTTCTTTCTGGCCTGGATGGACAGAGAAGGCCATCTTTGTCGATTATTCTTTCCAAGGGCGTGGACGTCCACCGTGTCCCCTGCTAACCGGTGTGTGGACAGGGCTCACAGGTCCGCTGTCCTCTCCCCCTCTCAGAGGCCCAGCACCTGCACTACAGACACACCCGCCTTACAGAAGCACTTCCTCCAGCCTACTCGTGCCGTGTGTATTACACACATACACATTTATCATTACAGTTCAGCACGATGACTCACACATCCTACACATGTCTGTTCACGCCTGTGTGCAAATGTCTGTAGGTCATTTTTAAGAATGCCTCTCACACCACGCTAGCAGGGCACTGCAGTGTACACAAGTGAACAAGATCTTACAACACGCATGCAGACATTAGAGTGTGCATACGTTTGTGAACGTGCACGTCTCCAACACTTCAATACCAACCCAGCGTCCTTCGGGTCTTCCTTAAAGTGGCCCGAGGGCTTTGCTTGTAAGATGGCACCAATATTCTTGCCACATCTAACAGGGTTTAATTTGCTGATGCAATTTGATAGATCTCGGCCTCTCCTTAAGGCTGGAGAGAAACAGCTTAGCGGCTGTAATTGTTTTTCTCTTTCTTCAGTGAGCTCTGTCTACTCAGGCGTGTAAATACTTTTCTGAGGCAGCACAAAATTGATCACTTTGATTAAAGCAGTAAATAATTAGAAAAGAACAGAAATAGAAAGTTACAAAACAACAAGTGTACCCATGTATTTGCTATATGCTAGGCAAGCCTAGTTTAACCAGCCCACCATTTAGTTTGTAATATTTTTTGCACATCACAGCAAATGCTTGCACATCTCTGTAGGTCACACCATGGTGGTTTTCTGTGGCTTAAAGAAGAAATGTCCTGTTACTTTCGTTGTACGCCAAAAAATGTTAACATAATTAAAATTAGAGCCACAGTTTTACAATTAACATTAAACTTGAAATCATTTAGCATCACTGTTGATGCACATTTCAGCACTGGATATATTACTAATTTAGAAATGCCCTAATTTTAACTCTATTGTCCTAATGCTAATTATATTCTGTTCCATCTTAGTTTTTTCCCACGTACCATTTGATTAGTGTTTACAGAGTAATTCTGTTCAAAGTGGGGTAATTAATGCTCGACGCTTGACCTGCTAAGAGCAGCTTGTGTTCACAGGTTTGATTTGTTTCCCCTGGGCAATGAGGAACATTATGGATTAAAATTAATTACACTAACTAATCATCACAGTTAACTGTTAATCTAAGATATGTCAAATAAAACAACAAATGGCAGACAAAATAATCACTGTGGGATGTAATCCAGCATTATAACTAGCTAGGTGGATATGTATACACACAAAATGGTAACACTTTACATTGTTACATTGTGTTTACTTACTAACGTGGAATAATGCATTAGTTAACATGAACAACACATGAAGTAACACATTAACAATAATTAACTAACGTTAAGTAAACATGTAACAGTTGAAGCTCCTGTATTTGTTTTTAGAGCTTTAGTGTTTTAGTTTGGAGCAAAAGGGACTAAAGAGCTAAAAACAGTATGGACACACTTCAGTTCTTATGCTGATAGATTCTGGATATTTCCAAGTTACCCATTACTTATGTAGGTAAATCAGTACAATGTAATATATCCCTTTAACGTTGCACCAAAACAGGTGCAAGCAACAAAGAGCCAAAACAGGAGCCGTAACAGTTACATGTTTACTTAACGTTAGTTAATTATTGTTAATGTGTTACTTCATGTGTTGTTCATGTTAACTAATGCATTACTTCACGTTAGTGAGTAAACACTTAATGTAAAGTGTTTCCCACAAAATGATTAACACAGCAACAATCAAGAGTGCTGATATGAACACATTATGTAGCTAGTTAGCTAATTGCCTAGTTAGCTAGTTAGCTAAGTGTCTAGCTATAGCTACTACACATATGCATTCAAATAGGCCTAAATTGTGCATATGTGTTTCAACAAAAGTCGGTGTCTGTTCCTTTGCAGACAAGCCCCGTGCTTGCACAATCGTCCCTGGTGTCAATTTATGTTTGCTAGCCATAATTAAAATATTGATTTCAGGTATAAAATGATGTTGGGCCAAGCTAAAATCCGGTTTTTATTTATTTTTTGTTTTTATTGTTATTTGACAGTCAGTATGTCTCTGAAATCATCCCTTTGCCCATTTAGCCTTGTACACCATTGCTCAATGTAATATGTTGCCAGATAGATTTGAGGTATAAAACTATCTTGGACCAAGCTAAAATCAGTACATGGAGGGACTGTTTATGGTGTATTAGTTATTTGGCTGGCCCGACATCGATAAGGCCAATATGCCTCTGAAACTGCCCCTTTAATCCTTGTGGATTACTGTGGTCACTACTCAGTATGCCCTGTTGCCAGTTGTGATGTATTTCATCTAGAAGTGTCAATTCCAGGTTCAGAGATTAAAAGTCCTCACCAGGATTTTGCTCAGGCTTCCTGGATTGTGTTGATTCCATTTTACCTGGATTGCACCAATTAGAAAATCTAGCAAGCTTGAGCAAAATCCTGGTGAGGACCTTTAATCTCTCAACCTGGAATTGACACCACTAATTTCACCATGGCCCTTACTAAAATTGTTCCCTATTACCCTCTGTGCCCTGGACCTCACTGTGTTCCCTGGACCTCACTGTGTTTCCAGGACCTCACTGTGTTTCCATGACCTCACTGTGTTCTCAGGACCTCACAGTGTTCCCAGAACCTCACTGTGTTCTCAGGACCTCACTGTGTTCTCAGGACCTCACTGTGTTTCCAGGACCTCACTGTGTTCTCAGAACTTCACTGTGTTCTCAGAACTTCACTGTGTTCTCAGGACCTCACTGTGTTTCCAGGACCTCACCGTGTTCCCAGGACCTCACTGTATTCTCAGAATTTCACTGTGTTCTCAGAATTTCACTGTGTTTCCAAGACCTCACTGTGTTCTCAGAACTTCACTGTGTTGTCAGAACTTCACTGTGTTCTCAGGACCTCACTGTGTTTCCAGGACCTCACTGTGTTCTCAGGACCTCACTGTCTTCCCAGGACCTCACTGTGTTTCCAGGACCTCACTGTGTTCTCAGGACATCACTGTGTTTCCAGGACTTCAGGAGCCATTCTGGTATAGTTTTGCTGTCATTTACTATGAGGTGTTTAGTATCATCACAAAAATGTGATTCAAGTGCACCAGGTGTAATGTAGCATTAACTGCACTGCAAGTCCTGACAATGCAGCTGACTTTTAACTTTAATTTAATTTAATTTTATGACAATTTCCTAAGATGATAGGTTTTTAAGTATTATTCAGCACAAACACTTTCACTGGTTATTTCTGCTCGGTTTAATTTTTTAAGTCCACAGATTTCTTGCTGTATTTCGAGTGTTATCCAGGGCACATGCGATGCTCCCCAAATCTCTCCTCAGAGTTACTCATGACAAGAGGAAACGACTCTCAGAATCACCTCACCTGAGTTGTAGTTGTTTGATATAAATAATTATTTATACGACCAAGGAAACTTGACATGTAATCACACATATGGCTAGAGTTAAAATACTGATAACACACCTCGTAAATGAAATGAAGGTTGTGCAGGAGAGAGGACACACGGGGAAACAGGGACAGATAATGCTATCAGTTTGAAATACACGGCTGGTTTGGAATGCACTTTCGGTTGGTTTGAAGTACATTCACGGTTGGTTTGAAATGCACACTCACTTTGGGTTCTGGGTATAAATACGAGTGTGACTGCCACACACAGGTAGCCACAAGAACAGGACCGGCTGCTGGCCCCCACCCTTCTGAACTTCCCTGATGACAAACAGGTTTATTAGTCAGAACAACCCAGGAAAGACTTTCAGATATGCTGATGACACCACCATCTTTAGACTCACCATGACCGCAAATATTCCTCAGAATCAAAAACAAGGCAGGAACCACTGCTGAATCACCACATGAAGCATTCATCCTCCACTGCCTGTGCACAACACAGTTCACCTGCTTCCCACTGGCGGAGCTGACACCCTAAACTGGCCATATCAGGAACGGGTTCTGATCCTCAGTTAGTGAACTTTTCAGTGCTGTCAGTGATCTTTTCAGTGCACCACGGGGATTGGTGCATGTTATTCTGTGTCTCTTTCATGGGAAAGTCTGCACTGAAAAAAATAAAGCATTGGCTCAATGTAATAAAATTTAATTAATCAATCACACGAATATTTTTTCATTGACTCAATGAAAATTGATTCAATGAAATTGAATCAATGAGATTGATTCAATGAAAAAAAAATCGTGTGATTGATTAATTCAATTTTATTACATTGAGCCAATGCTTTATTTTTTTCATTGTGTACAGTAGTTGATCTGTGTTGTCCTTTTAATTATTTATGTAATATCCATGACTGTTGCAGTTTCTGTTGTTTTGTTTGTGTACATATTAAGCTGTGCTGACTCGAAAAAAAAAACATTATATTGCATAAGAATATATAGGGCCGCCTACAACCTCTAGAATAGCCCATTAGTTTAATAATGCTCACTGCATTGCAAAAGTGTTGACTACTTATTTAATTTAGTTTCTTTGTTTCGTTTGCTTTTGCCTTTTTTTCAAACTGATTTTTTTCCCAAATGTTCCTTTGAGAAACGAATTTGCAGCGGAAGTAAAAAGAACTGAAACGAGTTCTGTAGTTCAGCGTTTCAATGGCACATCCCGTAGTGCGCTTGCTATATTCAACCACTAGGGGGCATTCATGCTCAAGAGATATAGTTACGTATAACTGTTTATGCTGCTGCTATCAACGTCAATAATAATAATAACAACAGCAATAATAATAATAATTATTATTACTAATTATTTATTAGTAATAACATTATTATTATTATTATTGTTGTTGTTGTTATATTACTTATACTACTATTACTACTATTACTATTCTACTACTCTACTAATACAAGTTATTGCTATTTACTTCTATTGCTGCAAAATAAATGAAATAAAAATAAAACGATCCGGCCGCCCAAGTCTTTAAGCAGAATTGGGCCCCCCATACCACCATTTCAGCACCAAATTCTTACGTAATAGGCTCATCATGATATTTTGGTGCTCTTGGGGGCCCCCTGGTGGCGTGGGGGCCCTACGCGCCCGTGTAATTCGAGTATACCTTGGGCTCTAAAAACGATTCTATTAATTCTGCCTACTATAGATATTTTGAGTATTTTTTCTTAGTATAATCTGTGACGTTTCTCAAAACGACCAGCAGTGAGCGGTAGATATTCAAAAATAAAGTGTGGGTGTGCGTTTGGGGTTGATTTAAAAACCTATACCTACAAAAAAGATTTTATTTTCATTTTTCCATTTCTATGGTGTTACAATCAGTGGGGAGAAGGCGTGTGGAGTGTCCGCTAACGTTACAGCTGCATAACGCTCGTAAACACCGATAGGCAAAAGTCGACAAACAACTGAGATTGACAAAGAAGTCTTGTGTTGTTGCAGCTGAATCAATGCACACTAGTCCGGGGAGGGCGGGGCTCCTGCCAGGCCCCGCCCCCCAACTCTCCCGTGTTCCTGCCAGGCCCCGCCCTCCACCGCTCCCGTGCTCCTGTTTACCGAACCCCGCTGAACCGAACACGGATCGAGGCTCAGTCTGATCGGATGAGGCGTGTTTTGACTCCCCGGGACCGGAGGACTATGACGGGGGCGCGCGTTTACACAGGTGTGTTACCTGTGGCCGCTAGAACGCGCCCGGCGCGTCGCTCTGTCCTTCCGGCACGTTCGGCCGTGGTGTCGATACTCCGTGTTTAACACGTCCACTCCGGTCCACGGTGCGTAAATGGGTCTTGGGTTAAAGGTCAGCGCTCTCTTTGGGCGGTAGTGGTGTGTTTATTTCAGTGCTACTACAGAGCCGGTATATTCGAGCCGGTTCGGGTCCACGCTGAGGAGCGTTCACAACCAACGCCGGATAAACCACTCCCTGGTACCGGAGCACCGGGGCCGTCGCGTCTCTTTTGTTGTAAAAACGTTTATTGGCTGTGAATCACAACGTCGGGCGCGAGAGCTCTGACGCACTGTGGACACGAGCTCGGAACCGCCGGACCGGCCGGGACACCGACGGCGATGGCCGTGTCTCAGCTGGACACCGAGGACCATCCACCGGAGAACGGCTTCGTGAGCCCCGGGACCGCGTCGCCCAGTCTGCTGTCCCGCATCGACGGCTGCGTTCTGCCGTATCTGGGCGGGTTCGGGAGGTACCAGAAGCAGCTGGTCCTGCTGACATGGATCCCAGCGCTGTTCATCGGGTTCAGCCAGTTCTCGGACAACTTCCTCCTCGCGCAGCCCAACGCCACCTGCATTGAACCCACAATAAACGGCACCAACAAGTCGGAACCCTCTTTGATGTATAACTCTACCGGTAATAATAATGATAACGAGAGTGCACGTGCCGCCCGTTTCTCCGCCAACGGGACGCACGAGCGCGCGGCGTCCCTGCTGTGTGACTGCACGCGCTGGGATTACGACCTGCAAACGGGGCTCGTGCAGAATGTGGTGACCAAGGTAAGGCTCCCGTCTGCGCACTTTAGTGACAGCTGCACGCAGTCTGGAGACAAACACGCCGCATTGTGCCCGCGCGACTAGCGCGCGACTCACGTTTGTAGACGAATTAAAAGGCTACAGCATTCATAAAGTCCGCTGCAAATATGGTTATAACACTAACCACGCAGTGAACAAATATCCGAAAATGCCACACATTTTAAAAATGCCTTAAATCGTGATACTCGTTAAGCAACAATAATCCCTTTGTTACAAATTACATTTGTAGATGAGGCAGTTGGTTGTCGAGATAATTTACTGCCAACACTGCACACGCAGGTCTTAGACACAGTGGATTCGTTGGTAAAGGGTTGTATTGGATCTGCGGGGAAACATCGCAGTGCTGAGTGCGAGGAACGAGTCACGCGCAGCAGCTGACGAGGCGCGAGCTCTCGCAGGGTAGATGTCACCGGGCTGCCCTCGTGCTCAGCGCCAAGGAATGCGCCCATTACCTAATGACGGAGAAGTCTGAGTGCGTCCTCTGACACGACCACGATAGTGAGGTCTCCCCCATTTCATCGGCATCTGCTTATCTGAATGCTGAGCTCGGCTTTTCGTGTCTTGATAATTAACCTCGTGCAGACTGTCTGTTCCGTGATTGTGCAAATGGAACACTCGGGAACTGAGATTATAGCGCGAGGACATATTCGATTTTCGTTCTCTAATCTGAGAAGTCCAGTGGACATATGCATGTTTCATCCTGCGTTTCAGTTACCTCTATCCCACACACTTGTGCTGTCATACAGGACAGAAGAATGTTTCTTTAACTGGGACGAATGGCTTGAATGGTTATTGTGCTCCTTAGCAAATCAGCTGACGTCTCCCTGTTCGTCTGAGTCTTCAGAGGTTCTGCGCACACGTGCTTCACGTGAGAAAAAAACGGAAGTTCAATCACTGCCACTTGATTGCAGCACTCGATCCATGACTCATACTGTGGGTCCATCTGAGGGTTCCCCCGTGTCACCGAGCCTTCGGGAACTCTATCTGGGAATCTGTGGTCTGGCAGTAACAGAACTGAGCTGACGTGTCCTCGAGCTGAGTGGAATGACATGTGCTCCTGTTTGTTGACGGGTTTAAGCTCGGTGAGTCTGGACACAGTGTCTGTAGGCCCCAGGGTCATGTCCAGTGCTCTCAACTGGACCACAGCTGCACAACACACAGAGAACTGTAGTTTGGGTGTATAAAACACAGCTGTGAAACTGACATGTATGGCAGCATGACAGTGGGCCCGTCTACCTCTGCTCAGAACCCTCCTGGGACTGCTGTGTTCAGTCCCAGAGCTGCCAGGCATTCTAGCTGCGTCTTCATCATCATCATCATCATGACAGGGTCAAGTAATATTAGTAGCTTGTTATAGATTACTAATAAGATGCTATAAAATATGCTCTCCTATTGATTTAGGCAGAACTGTCTGTGGATGTGTGTGTGTCTTGCCACAGTGTTGGCCAGTTTGGTGTGATCGGATCAACACTGAATACCAGGTCCAGAAACCCCCTGACCCGAGTCAGGATGCTAGCAGGGTGTTCTTCAGCATGATGACTTAGCAACATTTCAGTACCAACTTACTCTGCCAAAAAGTGAGGGCTTGATTTAGATGCTTGGCCACTCGTGTGCCAGAAAGAGACACCCTTCTCTGTCTGTCCTCACTGCACCATACAGCATGTTCAGTAAATACCAAGAGGGAATGAATGAATGAATGATCCAGGTGTACAGAACGTGCTGTTAGGTTGAACAGTTGTTAATGGTGAGGAAGTATTAGTGAGTGCAAACACACAGGTGTGTAGCAGGGGAGACATGTTGGTTCAGACCACGACGAAGACAACCTCCTTAAAGCAGGACTTCCCTGGCCCGAAGCAAGGTCCTGGTCCAGCAGGCCTGACTCAGCTCCCCGGGCCTTGAGCTCAGTGATGAGCTGAAGTCTTTAATTAGACATCTCGGAGGACGTGAGGTCTTACGTCTGGTTATCCAGGAGGAGTCTGGATCTTCTGGCATTAAGGATCACAGCAGTTTGGAGAATACTTTCCCTGCATTGTGGCTAATGAAGGTCCTAGATCAGGCATGTCGGGGCAGGTTAAACCTGAACCCGTGCCGTATTGCTGTCTCTCCGTGAAAGTGATTTACAGTGAAGGTGCAGGCTGCCTGCTAGACACAGCACACTGACTGGGACGCTTGGCAGTCATAACAGAGACAGAACTGAACAATGTTAGTGTAGGTGTCACTGGACTTGCCCCAGAAGGTTTTGATCTTACATTATCTACATTTTACAGCAGTGTGCTGTAACATTTGCTGAATGCACTGGAGAGAATTAACTCATGTTTCTGTTTCAGCTTCTTGACCTTTGCTTTCATGGATGTGACCTGATCTAAACTTATTATGATAACATACACATTCTGATTGGCTAAGCTTTTCAGTCATCTCACCTGCAAAAAGAAAGGTAAATATTGGACCATGTCCTGTGGGAGTGAGCAGAAGTCTGCAGGCATCTGTCTGATCTGCGTATATGATCAGTGGAGATACAGAAGGTCTCAGTGTTCAAAGTGATTGTTGTCTCTTCACTTACCTGAAAATGAATCAACTCAGTAGGAAATCAGAGTGCTTTTATCACAGATCATAATAAATACTCCACATTCTTAAAGGATCAAATTTCACCAGAGATGGCGGTTCTTTTGTGGATAACTCAGATTTAATGACTGTGACATGTTTGAAGCTGTAATGATCTCAATTGCGACATCAACTCCTGCTACTGTCTGAGCAAGCTGTTCTGAGATCAGGCCTCAGCACCAAGGTCTACGGGAGCACACAGGAAGTATGGCGCTTCCTGTGTTGTTGACGTCCATCCAGGTTGGTTTTATCTCCTTTGTAGCACAGCTGTCAGGAAGGAGAACCGGGTACCACCACGTCCACGTGCTCCACCACACAAGAACACATTTGGTTAATATCTGAAACATCTGACCAAACTTCGGCAGAGCTCAGCTGCCCTCTGTTTCCATGGTTTCCAGTGCACAGTGTAAGGCATTACTTAGCACTTTGCTCAGGCCATCAGCACGGACACTGACCATAGACTGTCCCCCACCCCCACCCGCAGGAGTTCCTGCTCACACTATTTACTACTACAACGTGTGGAGGGTTAGGGTGGTGGAGAGTTAGGGTGGTGTTCACTCATCAAATGCTGGAACGAAACCTGTGCTGCTGATGTTGACAGACAGACCAGCGTCTTCTGAACAGTCGTGGAGGTCCAGGACATGTGCTGGACCACTCGGCTGCTGGACACGTCCTCCAGGACACCTGTCCCCAAAGAGCAGCCCCCCTCTTCTGTCCCCTGGAGCACTCTAAATTGAGCTCTTGCCCCTCCCTGAGGGCCTGCTCCCCCTGTGACTCACCCAGCCGTGTGTCCTGAGGTGAGGCCAGGAAGCCCCGGCGAGCTGCACAACTGCTCTGATTCCCTCCGAGTCCCAGAAGGCCCTGAGTTAATAGGAGCCATGCGTTAATGAATACGATCTCGGAGAGAATTGCTCACAGTAGCACTGAATGCTCAGATTAGCCCACACTGGGAAGTCTGAGTTAGGGTGTGGAGTGTTAGCAGTGCATGAGAATGAGTTCCCGCTAATTAGGGAGTGTGGTTTGACATTGTGTTCAAACTTCCGCCTTTACCAGACCAGAATATTTACCAGAGCAGATGTACTAATGTGATCAGTCCCCAGTGTGGAATTAACTGGTGCAGTGATGAGATTAGACCCACAGTGTGGATTTCCACCATGGTCCCTATAGGCCTACACTACTCTAGCCCTGTTTAAGCACCCGTATATGATGCTATGTCTGATTACAGAAGGGTTGAGTTAAATCTTTATTTGGTTTGGCTTCCAAGTCAAGTGTCTCCATTATTCTTTAAAAAAAAAAAAAAAAAACATATCCAGTCTTTCTCAAACACTTAGAAAGAGACTAAATGTGTGTGGTGTTCTGAAGCTTAGCGAACTGCCTTTCTGATCTTTCTCATGCGGTGGGGTGATCTATAAAGGCCTTTATGTGGCATGAGACACTTGCGGAGGTGATCAGTTTCACCTGTTAGGAAGAAACAATGGTCTTTAACCCAAGATGAAGACAGGCCTGTTGTTAGGAGTACAGTAGCTGGGACAGTACGAACGTTGGGTGTAGCCAGTGGACGTAGGTGTGACGCCTGCTACAAGATGAGGGAGAAAAGTCTGCGTGCATTCTGGGTAATGAACTGTAGAACTTGCATTCCAGGCGCTTGGGGTAAGTGAAGTGTTTTGACCTGAAATGTGATATTTCAAAAGTCACACTTTCATCTAAAACCACAGCTATATTGCAGCTATACTTTTTTCTTGACGTCAAACAGTTTTTGTATCAATATATGTGGTTCCAAAAATTTTTTTCCACCACTGTTTGGCAAACAAAATTCTCATCAGATAAATGTTTCCCTCTGATTTATTACTCCTGATTTGTCAGCATTAATTTCCTCAAAACAAGCAAATAATGCAATAAAAAAGAGCCATTGGTCATTATAGTGGTTAATGTACTGCCAGTGAGCTCTGGTATTTGTGGACACAGTGAACCATGTTTGAACCTGAATGAGATAAATCTATATCTGACGCATATTTAGGTCAATTCCATGACACCATAGACACACACACACACACACACACACACCAGTATCATGTTTGTAAAGTGTAATTCTGCTTGAGCACACTAGTAATACACAACGCCACAGAACGCCCGTCAAAGACATGAATATCTGGATCACATGGTGCATGTGTGTGCCTGTGTTTCATGAAGCTTTTTCACGGATGGCGTGGCTGTTCACATTATGTACAAGTGTCTTACAGATGGGGATTTTCCAGTAGAGATTTTGGAGTTTGACATTCACCCCTGCTGCCCTGGGCAGACACCCTTGTCCACAGCGATTTACTGGAGAAGTTCATCATCTTCTAACTGGATTAATTGGGCTTGAGCCGTTGTCAGCACAGTGACCTACAGCAGACACTGAGGACGTGGCGTGACTGTGCGTCTGTGTTTGTGGTTGTGTACGTTACCCTCACAGTATGTGGATCCACAGCCTGTCTGGGCTAATTGTTGGTTGGTATGTTGTGCCTGTGTTTGTCCTACAAATGTTAAACAAACACTGACATTTGATAGCGAGACAGTTAGCATGTCCCTGAACCACAAACTGCTTCCTCTCCGACAGGAAGCTGTGGTTCCATATGAGACAGTCTGCAGTTTATGAGTGATAGTGACGCTGAACTATGAGGCAGACGTGGGTGCAGACTGATGAAGCCAGCTGCCCTGCCCCCACTCTGATTGGTAGGGAACCCTGATCAGCTGCCGTGGCCCCCACTCTGATTGGTAGGGAACCCTGATCAGCTGCCCTGGCCCCACTCTGATTGGTAGTTGCCACATCACAGTGCTGCTTATTTACATAAAGTTGAAACTCTTCATTGTGCCATGTGGCCCGCCCACATCAAGTCAGTAATGGTCGCTATGTCTCCTGAGTGTGTGTGAGCGTGAGTGTGTGTGTGAGCGTGTGTGAGCGTGAGCGTGCGAGTGTGTATGCCAGCGTGTGTGTAGGGCTTCCCCCGCTGACCTGCCTGCTGTGTGAGCAGTTTGTTTGTATGGTTTTGAGAGGCTGGTACAGTAAGAAGGCTGGGTGCAGCCAGAGGGTGTAGGAGCAGGTGGTGTAGGGTTGGGCAATGTGTGCACAACTGGCATATGACCATGTGACCACACACACATCACGATGGATGATGACCTCAGACAGGGTGGGTGGAGGAAATGGTAGGTATTATGCATTTGATATACATTTTTAATGACTATTCAGCTAATTGTATTAAATTATTAATAAATACTTTAGCATTTTATATTTAGTATACTTTAGCATTTAAATGTAAAAGGTACAAAATCAAAATGGGAACTAAAACAACTGATTATGTGAAAGGGGAAATGCCTTTTTCATTGGTTTTTCATTGGCAGGTTGTGGGGGGGGGATTGGTGTGGAGGGGAAGGGGAGTGTTGGTGAGGTTGTGGGTAGGGCTGAACGATTAATTGCATTTGCGATAATCTCGCGATATTTTAAAACGCGATTCTCTAATCGCAAAGGCTGCGATTTAAACTGGCCACGTGACTTGGAAGCGAGCCGAGCCGAGGACGAACGGAGCAAACCCGAGCAGGAGGCAGGGAGGTGGAGAAGTGAAGTTAACACAGCGCACTTTAACTTGTTGCACAATGGCTTCAGGCTCGACAGAAGCTGACACAACTGAAAGTCTAATACCAAAGAGGGGCAGCACATCAGTTGTGTGAAATTACTTTGGCTTTTAAAAGATGCTGCTCATCGTCAGGTACTGTGTAAAACGTGCCTTGCTACTGTCGCTACGACGCGAGGAAACACTACAAACCTACAAAAAAAACACCACAAAGCCTCGTATGATATTTGTAAGGCTAAAATGCCAACGACCAGTGCTGCATCTTCAAATACGCAAAAGTGTTTCTCTGCGCTTATACAGCTTTAGTATGCGGTGATCAGCGAAATACCGTAAAATCACGCATATAGGCGCAATAAGATTTAAAGCACGGATGAATCGCAAAAGCGCGGATAGCTTGACCGCGGTCTGCAGACAGGGTTCACTGACCAAACCGTTTGAAAGTGTAACTCCTTATGGATATAATTCGAAGCGGCACGCTGAAATAACTCGGGCAGTAACGGAGTTCATAGTGAAAGACATGATGTCCGTTAATATAGTGAACAAGCCCGGCTTCATGGCTTTGTTAAACACACTGGATATGCGCTACCAAATGCCCTCACGCACATATTTTAGCCAAGTTGCTATACCTGCAGGGCTGCCAACTCTCACGCATTGAGCGTCTTAGACTGAAAAGTTACTAGTTCGCTCTGGCGCCAACCACAGGCGATCGATCGATCACGATATAATAATAATACTTAAATTTGGTCCATTTTACCCCCCCCCCCCCCCCATAACAAATTACTTTCGCCACCCACTCCAGGTTCAAGTCTCACTCCAAGCGATCTTGAAAAGTTGCCAACCCTGAATCTGAGCTGTATAAAAAATGCCGAAACAGAGTTTCCTGAAAACAGTGGGAAAATATCGCAATTTTAAATCGCAATCGCAATTTATAGATAAAAATTTATATTCCAAAATCGTTCAGCCCTAGTTGTGCGGGGGGGGGGGTGTTGGTGAGGTTGTGGGGGGGGGGTGTTGGTGAGGTTGTGGGGGGGGGGGGGGGGTGGTGTGGTCTTTTAGTGATTCCAGGTTGTGAGTTGGGAGTCTTGACTGTGAGTTGTGCGGTTTGTTTTCTTCATGTTTAAAGCACCACAAAGAGTCCAAACTCGAATATACGTGTGTAACTAGAGTAACCATGTATGATCTAGAGTAGCAGAAAGGAGTGCTCATTAAAAAAACACGTCTGCTACCTGTTAGGTTAGGGTTAGGTTAGATTAGGTTAGATTAGGTTAGGATTAGATTAGGTTTGGGTTAGGTTAGATTATGTTAGGGTTGGGGTTAGGTTAGATTGGATTAGGGTTAGATTAGATTAGGATTTACACTGTATTGTAGCACACTACCTCACAATATAGCACAAACTATAACACACTAGGCTATAGCACACACTGCTGCACCCTACCTCACTAATATACGACACTCTGGCTCTGCAGTCTATATAAATACACACTTAAAGTTGCCTATGTTGCTTAGCAACAGGGAAGTGAGTTGATGAGCTAAGACATCACACACACATACACACACACACACACGGATTCCTAGAAAAGGGACTATTAAAGAGCAGGTCACTCTGAGATCACCCCAGTGTCACTCTGAGATCACACCGTGCTTACTAAGAGATCACTCTGGGATCACTGTGAGATTATATATCTGTGTGAACAAAAACTATAAGCCCATATAATCTAACAGACTGTTACACACACACACACACACACACACACACACACACACACACACACACACACACACACACAGTGTATTTACCCAGCTGTTGGACTAGCATGACCACAACAGTCTTGCGCTAGCTCCATGCTGACTGGCACCAGAGCTAAAAGGTTTTAGTGGTGCATGCTGGGAAGAGCGGAGGGGCCGGCAGCTGCCTGACCTCCCACACCAGCGCTGTGTTTACCTGCTAGCTCTGGACAGACACTTTAACTGTGTTCTAGGTTTGGACAGTCCAGGTTAGACTGATAGATGCTGGTGGTGTGTGGGGGGTGTTTGATGACCTCTGACCGCAGTGAGTCTGTGTGATGGAGGAGAAAGAACTGTTTGTCCTGTGACACTGGCTCTCCACTGCACACACAAAGGCTTCTCTCTGTCTCCTGCCCACTGGCCTCCCCCTCTCCTTCTCTCCTCCCTCTTCTTCTCCCTCCTCTCTCTCCCACTCTCCTCTCTCTCTCTCCCCTCTCTCTTTCTCTCTCCTTTGTTTGCTTGGCTGCTTTCATTCTACAATTTTCTTTTTTCTTCTCTTTTACTTTGTACCAGAGAATCACAGCCAGGATCACTGCAGTAACGACTGTACGTTCAGATATTAGCGTGTGTGCTGCTCGTGTATGTGTGTGTGTGTGTGTGTGTGTGTGTGTGTGTGTGTGTGTGTGTGTGTGTGTGTGTGTGTGTGTGTGTGTGTGATGGTCATGTCTGTACTCTCTATTTTTGCTTCCTGTGCATCTCTTCCTCTCTGCGCTTGTTCCCTGTCTTTTTCTCTCATCTGTGTCTCATTATCGTCTCACTGCCCGTTGAATGTCTCACTCGCCTGCTTGGTGGGATACAGGGATCGTTGGTGTGCTCTGCTGTTGCTAGGCAGTAACTATGCGGCAGCCTAGCAGACTCAAACCCTCTTCCGCCATTCACACACACACACACACACACACACACACACACACACACACACACACACACACACACACACACACACACACACAAGACCTGGTGTACATATGTATACAGGTTTGGTTATAGGAATAACTTCTCACTGTTTATTTCCTTCTTCTGCTGTGGAGGATGTTTAGTGTTCGCTCCAAAAAGCCAAGCATGGAATAAAATGGCTCCTGTGATGAGCATTGCATAGTACTGTAAAGTACAGTAGAGCACCATAGAACGCTAGAAAACAGTAGAGCACCGTAGATCACCGTAGAGCACTGTCGAGCACTGTAGAACACTGTAGAGCACTGTAGAGCACTGTAGAGCACTGTAGAACACTGTAGAACACTGTAAAACACTGTAGAGCACTGTAAAGCACTGTTGAACACAGTAGAGCACTGTAGAACACTTTAGAACACTGTAGAACACTTTAGAACACTGTAGAACACTGTAGAGCACTGTAGAACACTGTAAATCACTGTAGAGCACTGTAGAACACTGTAGAGCACTGTAGAGCACTGTAGAACACAGTAGAGCACTGTAGAGCACTGTAGAGCACTGGTGTAGAGTGTTGCAGAGCAGTGTAGAGGCTGAAACGTTGAGAGCTCTCCGCATTCTGAGTGTTTAAGTAAAAAGTGAATTGCTGTAAGAAGCTGATTCTCTCATAAGAGACTGAAAGTAAATTATCGACAGACAAATTCTGGCATTTCTACAAAGAAGAACAGACACTCAGCCGGCTACAGCAGGAGCAGTGGCTTTTTTAGCACAGAGATTCCTTTATAGAATCAGTATCACAGACACATGCAGGTTCACTCAAGCCTTACTACGTGTCTTTAACTTCAAATGTTTTATAAAGACATCATATGGTAACAATTATGCAGCAATATGTGGATTAGATTTATTAAGTTATTTCTGTTATTGTCTTCTGTAGTTTTATATCTAATTATAGTTGGGACTAAAACATCATATTAGTACTGGAGTCCAGTGTAATTACTATTGTGGAGAAGGTGAATCAGAATGAATCTGAATCAATGAATCAGAATCAGTAAGTGTTGTGTCCATTAACAGTGTGTTAACATGGAAAATTGTGTGTGTTGAGATATGCTGTTTTCAGAGTGTCAGCATAATGGGAATTTGTATGTGTGGGTGTGTGTGTGTGCACGTGCATGCGTGTGTGTGTGTGTGGGTGTGTGCATTGAGGCAGCACAGAAGAGAGTGTGTGTGATTTGAGCCAAGGTCATTTCACTCTAGAACAAGCTGAATTAAATTTTTAATGTGCCATGTTTGTTGTAGTATAGCACGGAGCTAATGCTGTCCTTGGGAATCAGGCGGAGAGGAAGCACTGAGTGCAAGATGGCTGGGTCTGGCAGTGTCGTCTCACTCCAGGAAAACTGGTTTTACTAACGTGATCAGTCTGCAGAGCTCCACACCCACCTGTTTACCCTCCATGTTGCCAGGTGACATCAATACAGAGAGTTTCTGAGTGGCAGAAGGAGAACATGTGACCTGTGTGTGTGTGTGTGTGTGTGTGTGTGTGTGTGTGTGTGTGTGTGTGTGTGTGTGTGTGTGTTTTAGTAGCTGTGCAGTCTTGGGTAGCTGAGTGACTCAACACAGGAAGTGATACTAAATTCAGCAGCCTATCACAAGAACACAAACTCACTTACCTGCTGTCAGTTCCAGTCAGTCAGGACTTTGAAGATCACGGGCCGTTTGCGTCAACAATATCAGATAGCGGTGATCTGTTGCTGTGTCTGTGTGTGTGCCAGTGCTTGGGGGTGAGGTTACCGTTGTTGGCCTTATAGAAAATACCAATACATAAACACTGGTCTTCAGTGTTGGGCCTGTACAGACAACTTTAACTCAGCTCTGCCTTAACTCAAACTAAGCACTAACACAACCATACCTTAATCCAACTCAAACCTGACTCAGCCCTACCTCAACCCTACCTCAGCTCTAAATCAACCTTGACTCAGCCCTACCTTAACCCTAACTCAACTCTAACTCAATCCTGTCTCAGCCCTGCCTTAACCCTAACTCAACTCTAACTCAATCCTGTCTCAGCCCTGCCTTAACCCTAACTCAACTCTAACTCAATCCTGTCTCAGCCCTACCTTAACCCTAACTCAACTCTAACTCAATCCTGACTCAGCCCTGCCTTAACCCTAACTCAACTCTAACTCGATCCTGACTCAGCCCTACCTCAAGTGAGAGCTGCCTGCAGAGGTCCAGTGTAGGGTTGTTCTGTTTTAGGCTTTACTTCACAGCCTGCTCAGATTTCTGAATGGTGGTTTGGGCTCAGTGTGGGTTTGTTGTGGGTGTGTTGTGGGAACCAGCAGTGGAGTTTGGAGTGCAGACACTGTTGCCTCAGTCCATCGCGAGGCTAATGCTAATGCTAATACAGTTTGAGATGTGGTGGTAAAATTATAAAAAATGTGTTGCAAATGTTGCACACAACTCTTAAGTTCAGGTGTGAATGAACAGAGGCTGTTGTGAGATTAGCAGTTGATAACGTTGTTTAAATGACATAATTTATGTTACCCCTTCAGGGCTTACAGGACAGATGGACTATCAAAGCCGGATCTGTGGTGATGCAGCAGGATGAGACATGGACTGGTCTTGGTGAACAGCAGAAACATTTTCTTGTTATGTGATTATAAGAGTGGCAGGAATGATGACAGGACGCCCCCCACGCCGGCTGGTCCGTGCATAGCACCACGCTGACTCTGATCTCCTCATTACGCATCCTGGCGCCTGGTTGTTTGTGGAGTTGGTGGAGATGTGCTAGTCAGTCCTCTGTTTGCAATGTTTGATGTTTTCTGTGTTCTGGAGGCGCCGTTACACTCTTCCTGTTTGGTTTTGGGTTTTGTAATTGTTCTGCGGGTTTGCGCTCAGAAGACACTTTTCAAGCCTGCTTTGTCTGTTTTTAACTGCCTTGTGAATCCTGACAGTGTGTCTTAATTTGGAAATCTCTGTGAATTGCAGTCGGGCTGACATATTTCACACACCACTATTTCCTTTTTTTCCTGTGAGAAGTATTTGTCTCTATATCAAAGTTTGGGAGACTGAAAACCCAGACACTTCAATCTTTTGTAAATCAATGGAGGATTGTGGAAAAAACAATCCTCGTTGTCTGCTGTGTAAGATGAATAAAAATACCAAACATATTACACATATTGTGATACATATTTTAAAAAGCATTAAAAAGTTCATAATTGTGAACCCTTAATGAGTTACAGTGTTGAACCCTTAATGAGTTACAGTGTTGAACCCTTAATGAAACCAATGGTGAACACGGAGAACATTGTTTTTCACAAATTAAGTGCACAAAATATGCACAAAACATTAATTTGGAACATCTCAGCAAAGGTTTGCACTTTTCTTACTGATTGTGTATTGTTGCCTTCTGAGATCAAGTACTGCAAATTAGGTGAAGGTCAAATTCTGTAACCCTAAACTGTAGCATCAAGCATCCTCTGTGATCTAAAGATTGTGCTGACGTGGAACATGCGTCTCCAGGACCCTCTGAGTTGTGAGGATCACGCTGCGTAAGAGAGGCTTCATGCCGAGGGCTCGTGTCACGTTTACTGCCGAGGGTTTGAGTTGCGTTTACTGCCGAGGGTTTGAGTTGCGTTTTCTGCTGAAAGGTTCGTGTCACGTTTTCTGCTGCCAGCTGTTTTTCCAGCCCAACGAATCAATACAGGCATCATTACCTTAGCAGAAATGAGCAAGAAAGATCTTGTTATTAATCAGGAGACAGCAAAGCTTTTCTACAGTGTCTTATGGTATCTCACAAACTAAATGGCAAAATTGGACACCTGTCCTGCCCTATTTGAGCATTTGCCCTGTGTACCTGTACACCTGTAAGGTCCAAGTACACCTGACAAGTCAATCTACCCCTTTCTGTCATAGATTCCAGTACAGGGCCTGTCACATATGAAGGATTACAACTGTGAGCCTCAGAATTAACAGTCTTTCTTTCTTTCTGTTTAACGCAAAGATGGGACTTTCATTTCAACACACTGCTCCAATACCTGTGATCCAGCTTCTCTCTGAGTCTGTTTGTGCTCTGTGTGTCTGTGACCTTTGCCCTGCGAGCGCACATGCTCCGTGTGTCTGTGACCCTTGCCCTCCGAGCGCACATGCTCCGTGTCATACCCTTGTTGTTCATGTTTAAACTGCTGCAGGTTATCAGTGACATCATTGCGTGTTTATGCCAGTGCAGCAACACTGACAGTACTGCCTGTTTGTTCTCAGTGGAACTTGGTGTGTGACTCGGCATGGAAAGTTCATATTGCCAAATTCTCTCTGCTGGTGGGATCCATCTTTGGGTACCTGGTCCTGGGGGTCCTGGCAGACTGGTGAGTGTGTCCCTGTATGCCTGAACAGTCATAGGGGAAGAAATTACACACAACTGTAGGATTATTCATTACAGTAACATGTATTTGTGATTATTATGTTTTATGAGTAAAATGTATTTGTGTATTTGCGAGTTCATTGATGAGGTAGACACACATGGGACTTGTGGGAAATGTAAATTCTGTTTCCAGAGAGGAAACGAGAGTGTGAATTGAACTGGATGTTTGGAATCTCACTGCAGGTTTGGTCGACATCCTGTCCTAATCATCTCCGTCTTCTTCACGCTGGTGTTCGGGATGACGGTCGCCTTCTCCGTCGACGTCACCATGTTCAGCACCTTGCGCTTCTTTGAAGGCTTCTGTCTGGCTGGGATAACGCTGTCACTCTACGTCCTGAGTGAGTTAACCATCCACCACTGTTTCCGCCCCGTGGTTACATATGGACACATCTGCACAATGTCTCTTGATGTCTTCTAATCTGTCACGAGTATCTGAGCAGTAAGACTGTTGGGCAGCTGTCTGCACGCTTGCTCACTAACGCCACCAGCTTCACCCTAGCTGAGTGACACCCGTAGGTTGTGTGTACACGCTGAGGAGGTCAGTGCGGTTGGGCCGCGTGTGCTTATGGCTGTGTGTGTCAGTGCGTGTGGCCCGTGAGTCACGTGTCTGCTGTAGCTTCACGCTTCACTGATACACGACAGCATGCGGGTCTCTTCTGGACTGAGGGGTGAGAGTCAGGTCCGTGTGTGTGTGTGTGTGTGTGTGTGTGTGTGTGTGTGTGTGTGTGTGTGTGTGTGTGTGTGTGTGTGTGTGTGTGTGTGTGTGTGTGTTGTGTGTGTTTTGGAAAGGAAGACGGGCAGTGTGTTGTGTGTATACAGCAGCCCGTCTCAGGGCCGATAGAGAGACACAGTCCTGGTTCTCTGAACGCCACCTGATCCTGGACGGACAGGATGGCCACTCGGGTTTAATAGCAGGATACATCGTTCTACATCGTTTAGGTCCAGACCCTGACCGCGCTGTGAGCAGTCCACCCTCGGGTCGCCATGAAGAGAAAACCCTTAAACTCTGAGAGTGCAGCATGAAGAGATGGACTCTCTGATGTACTGATACACTCTCATCTCAGACCAGGTGCCTCGAATATCCTCAGACATGCTTTAATATGCTGAACTGATGGTTGTTGAATTTAATCCATGCAGATATCTGTCTTGGTTATGGCTTGTATGGTCGTATGGCTGTATAAGACTGTACATAAGGCAAAAGTGCTGTTTGTAGCCTGGTGTGTTTCATGCCTTCTGGGCAGCCCCGCCTAGGGGAGGGGCAACCGGAGAGAGGCGGGGCAGCTGGACAGGGGCGGAATCTTCTGCTGGGACAAAATGACACTCGTATCTCATCACAACCTCATCATAAAGCCAGAGTTAAATTAAATTGCCATTGATTGGGGTGAATATTTAATCAGGAACTCTTTAGTACACATGCAGCATATTACAGTACATATACACAGCATATGTGCCCATACAGTATAACGCACTACTGTTATAGTACTGTACAGTATCATTATCACACACTACTGTTATAGTACTGTACAGTATCACTATCACACACTACTGTTATAGAGTAACACACAGTACTGTACAGTATCACTATCACACTACTGTTATAGAGTAACACACAGTGCTGTACAGTATCACTATCACACACTACTGTTATACTGTTGTAGAGTAACACACAGTACTGTACAGTATCACTATCACCCACTACTGTTATAGAGTATCACACAGTACTGTACAGTATCATTATCACACACTACTGTTATAGTACTGTACAGTATCACTATCACACACTACTGTTATAGAGTAACACACAGTACTGTACAGTATCACTATCACACTACTGTTATAGAGTAACACACAGTGCTGTACAGTATCACTATCACACACTACTGTTATACTGTTGTAGAGTAACACACAGTACTGTACAGTATCACTATCACACACTACTGTTATAGAGTATCACACAGTACTGTACAGTATCATTATCACACACTACTGTTATAGTACTGTACAGTATCACTATCACACACTACTGTTATAGAGCAGGGGTGGCCAACCCGTCATAGACCAAGAGCCAGTTTTCTTACTGTGTTACGGCAAAGAGCCACATTTTACATGGGCGAGTGTAGATTGTTGAGCGGGGTGGGGGGGGGTTGGGTGGCGAGTGTAAATTATTAGGGGGGGGGGGGGGGGGGGGTGGCGAGTGTAAATTATTAGCTGTGAAGACAGTCAAATGCGTGTTTTCCACTACGCCGGTTTTAAAAGTAAAAGTATTATCGGCTCGCTAGGCTTGTAAACTAACCGCGCACCACGAAAATGTAGCAGTGTGTCGCCCCGTTTGTGCAGGTGAGCCCGCGGACCGGCTGGGGAGCCGCATGAAACCAGGCAAAGAGCCGCGGGTTGGCCACCCCTGTTATAGAGTAACACACAGTACTGTACAGTATCACTATCACACACTACTGTTATAGAGTAACACAGTACTGTACAGTATCACTATCACACACTACTGTTATAGAGTAACACAGTACTGTACAGTATCACTATCACACACTACTGTTATACTGTTATAGAGTAACACATAGTACTGTACAGCATTACTATCACACACCACACTACTGTTATTGAGTATCACACAGTACTGTACAGTGTAACTATCACACACTACTGTTATAGAGTATCACACAGTATTTTACAGTACCACTATCACACACTACTGTTAGAGTATCACACAGTACTGTACAGTATCACACTATCACATTACTGTACAGTATTGGTACAGTACAGTCCAGTGTACTAAGCTCTGCAGGGTGCTTAAAATATAGCACAATGGTAAGATGCAGTCGTCGGGGGTGTGGCTGTGTGGCCCAGCTGTGTTGTGTTCCAGGTCACGGGGGCGTGGCTGTGTGGTCCAGCTGTGTTGTGTTCCAGGTCACGGGGGCGTGGCTGTGTGGCCCAGCTGTGTTGTGTTCCAGGTCACGGGGGTGTGGCTGTGTGATCCAGCTGTGTTGTGTTCCAGGTCACAGGGGCGTGGCTGTGTGGTCCAGCTGTGTTGTGTTCCAGGTCACGGGGGCGTGGCTGTGTGGCCTAGCTGTGTTGTGTTTCAGGTCATTGGGGCGTGGCTGTGTGACCCAACTGTATTGTGGGTAATACCTGGACTGGAGAATCGTGTACTTCTCTTTGTTTACTTTGGTAAACAGTAAACAGTATCAACTGTTTGCTTTCATTAAACACATGAAGAGGACACCTACACACACTCACACACACTTTCATACAGTCTCACGAACACAACCTTTAGCAAACACACATTCTCATCATACTGAAACACATGACGTGTATCTGGCCTGTAGTGTGTGTGTGTGTGTGTGTGTGTACGCGCGTATGTGTGTGTGTTTTCATGGAGCTCATTTCATAAATAACTCATGTTTCATTGTTATTTATGATGAAGGAACATTTGTCTGACTGCATCGACAAACAATAGATTTTACACCGTGTTGTCTTTATTGGGACAGGTCTACCTGTCTCCCCGTGTTGTTTTATTAGGGCAGGTCTACCTGTTTCCCCGTGTTGTCTTTATTAAGGTAGGTCTACCTGTCTCCCCGTGTTGTTTTATTAGGACAGGTCTACCTGTCTCCCCGTGTTGTTTTATTAGGGTAGGTCTACCTGTCTCCCCGTGTTGTCTTTATTAAGGTAGGTCTAGCTGTCTCCCCGTGTTGTTTTATTAGGGTAGGTCTACCTGTCTCCCTGTGTTGTCTTTATTAAGGTAGGTCTACCTGTCTCCCCGTGTTGTCTTTATTAGGGCAGGTCTACCTGTCTCCCCATGTTGTCTTTATTGGGACAGGTCTACCTGTCTCCCCGTGTTGTTTTATTAGGGCAGGTCTACCTGTCTCCCCGTGTTGTTTTATTAGGGTAGGTCTACCTGTCTCCCCGTGTTGTCTTTATTAAGGTAGGTCTACCTGTCTCCCCGTGTTGTCTTAATTAAGGTAGGTCTACCTGTCTCCCCGTGCTGTATTTATTAGGGCAGGTCTACCTGTCTCCCCATGTTGTATTTATTAGGGTAGGTCTACCTGTCTCCCCGTGTTGTTTTATTAGGGTAGGTCTACCTGTCTCCCCGTGTTGTATTTATTAAGGTAGGTCTACCTGTCTCCCTGTGTTGTCTTTATTAGGGCAGGTCTACCTGTCTCCCCGTGTTGTCTTTATTAAGGTAGGTCTACCTGTCTCCCCATGTTGACTTTATTAGGGCAGGTCTATCTATCTGTCTCCGCCTGTTGCCTTCATTAGGGCAGGTCTATCTGTCTCCCTGTGTTGTCTTTATTAGAGCAGGTCTACCTGTCTCCCCGTGTTGTCTTATTAGGGCAGGTCTGTCTACCTGTGTTGTCTTTATTAGGGCAGGTCTACCTGTCTCTATGTGTTATCTTTATTAGAGCAGGTCTACCTGTCTCCCCGTGTTGTCTTATTAGGGCAGGTCTATCTACCTGTCTACCTGTGTTGTCTTTATCAGGGCAGGTCTACCTGTCTCTATGTGTTATCTTTATTAGGGCAGGTCTACCTGTCTCCCTGTGTTGTCTTTATTAGGGCAGGTATACCTGTCTCCCTGTGTTGTCTTTATTAGGGCAGGTATACCTGTCTCCCTGTGTTGTCTTTATTAGGGCAGGTCTACCTGTCTCCCTGTGTTGTCTTTATTAGGGCAGGTCTACCTGTCTCCCTGTGTTGTCTTTATTAGGGCAGGTCTACCTGTCTCCCTGTGTTGTCTTTATTAGGGCAGGTATACCTGTCTCCCTGTGTTGTCTTTATTAGGGCAGGTCTACCTGTCTCCCTGTGTTGTCTTTATTAGGGCAGGTTTACCTGTCTCCCTGTGTTGTCTTTATTAGGGCAGGTTTACCTGTCTCCCTGTGTTGTCTTTATTAGGGCAGGTATACCTGTCTCCCTGTGTTGTCTTTATTAGGGCAGGTCTACCTGTCTCTATGTGTTATCTTTATTAGGGCAGGTCTACCTGTCTCTATGTGTTGTCTTTATTAGGGCAGGTCTACCTGTCTCCCCGTGTTGTCTTTATTAGGGCAGGTCTACCTGTCTCCCTGTGTTGTCTTTATTAGGGCAGGTCTACCTGTCTCCCTGTGTTGTCTTTATTAGGGCAGGTCTACCGGTCTCCCCGTGTCCCCTTCATTCCAACTAAGGTCTCTACATATCTACATTGTTAAAATGACATTTGTGGACGGTGTTTTGCAGCTAATGCTGGTTATAATTTTACACTGGGTACATTATCAACATGTTTTGAAGGGGGCAGCTGGGAGGTTTTGATGTGGAGGTGAGATATTAGCAGTCACTTTGATACCTGGTGGATTTCTGTACTGGTACAGTCTGCAATAAACCTGATCTGATCCGGTGGATGTCTAGAGTACGTGAAGGTCAAATGAGGGTCTTTAGATTCGTCTGGGATCTTCCACCTTCACACAGACAGGTGGCCTTCAGACATGTAA
>NC_135224.1:3175332-3180332 GCF_052324685.1 Brachyhypopomus gauderio
CTCTTGCCCTTCAGCCTCCTTCTCAGCCTGTCTCTCCTTCTCTTTCTCTCCAGTCTCGCTCTCTTTATTCTCCATCCACCTTTCACCTATCTTTGGTAGGGTGTGTTTGGGTGGGTGTTAGTGGGTGTAGCATGTTTGGGTGGGTGTAGTGTGTTGGGTGGGTGTAGTTGGTGGGTGTAGCGTGTTTAGTGTATGTAGCGTGTTGGGTGGGTGAAGTGTGTTAGGGTGGGTGTAGTTGGTGGGTGTAGCATGTTGGGTGGGTGTAGTGTGTTTGGGTGGGTGTAGCATGTTGGGTGTAGCATGTTTGGGTTGGTGTAGTTGGTAGGGGTGGGTGTAGCGTGTTGGGTGGGTGAAGTGTGTTTGGGTGGGTGTAGTTGGTGGGTGTAGCATGTTGGGTGGGTGTAGTTGGTAGGGGTGGGTGTAGCATGTTGGGTGGGTGTAGTTGGTGGGTGTAGCATGTTGGGTGGGTGTAGCATTTTGGGGTGGGTGTAGCATGTTGGGTGGGTGTAGTGTGTTTGGGTGGGTGTAGCATGTTGGGTGTAGCGTGTTTGGGTGGGTGTAGTGTGTTGGTGGGTGTAGCATGTTGGTGAGTGTAGCGTGTTTGGGTGGGTGTAGTGTGTTGGTGGGTGTAGTATGTTTGTGTGGGTGTAGTGTGTTGGGGTAGGTGTAGCGTGTTGGGGTAGGTGTAGCATGTTTGGGTGGGTTTAGTTGGTGGGTGTAGCGTGTTGGGGTGGGTGTAGTGTGTTTGGGTGGGTGTAGCATGTTTGGGTGGGTGTAGTGTGTTTGGGTGGGTGTAGTTGGTGGGTGTAGCATGTTGGGTGGGTGTAGTGTGTTTGGGTGGGTGTAGTGTGTTGGTGGGTGTAGCATGTTTGTGTGGGTGTAGCGTGTTTGGGTGGGTGTAGCGTGTTGGGTGGGTGAAGTGTGTTTGGGTGGGTGTAGTTGGTGGGTGTAGCATGTTGGGTGGGTGTAGTTGGTAGGTGTAGCGTGTTGAGTGGGTGTAGCGTGTTGGTAGGGGTGGGTGTAGCATGTTGGGTGGGTGTAGTTGGTAGGGGTGGGTGTAGCGTGTTGGGTGGGTGTAGTGTGTTGGGTGGGTGAAGTGTGTTTGGGTGGGTGTAGCATGTTGGGTGGGTGTAGCGTTTTGGGGTGGGTGTAGCATGTTGGGTGGGTGTAGCATGTTGGGTGGGTGTAGTGTGTTTGGGTGGGTGTAGTGTGTTGGTGGGTGTAGCATGTTTGTGTGGGTGTAGCGTGTTTGGGTGGGTGTAGCGTGTTGGGTGGGTGAAGTGTGTTTGGGTGGGTGTAGTTGGTGGGTGTAGCATGTTGGGTGGGTGTAGTTGGTAGGTGTAGCGTGTTGAGTGGGTGTAGCGTGTTGGTAGGGGTGGGTGTAGCATGTTGGGTGGGTGTAGTTGGTAGGGGTGGGTGTAGCGTGTTGGGTGGGTGTAGTGTGTTGGGTGGGTGAAGTGTGTTTGGGTGGGTGTAGCATGTTGGGTGGGTGTAGCGTTTTGGGGTGGGTGTAGCATGTTGGGTGGGTGTAGCATGTTGGGTGGGTGTAGTGTGTTTGGGTGGGTGTAGTGTGTTGGTGGGTGTAGCATGTTTGTGTGGGTGTAGCGTGTTTGGGTGGGTGTAGTGTGTTGGGGTGGGTGTAGCGTGTTGGGGTAGGTGTAGCGTGTTTGGGTGGGTGTAGTGTGTTGGGTGGGTGTAGTGTGTTGGGTTGGGTGTAGTGTGTTGGGGTGGGTGTAGCATGTTTGGGTGGGTTTAGTTGGTGGGTGTAGCATGTTGGGTGGGTGTAGTGTGTTTGGGTGGGTGTAGCGTGTTTGAGTGGGTGTAGTGTGTTGCTGGGTGTAGTGTGTTGGTGGGTGTAGCATGTTTGTGTGGGTGTAGCGTGTTTGTGTGGGTGTAGCGTGTTGGGGTAGGTGTAGCGTGTTGGGGTAGGTGTAGCGTGTTTGGGTGGGTGTAGCGTGTTGGGGTGGGTGTAGCATGTTTGGGTGGGTGTAGTTGGTGGGCGTAGCATGTTGGGTGGGCGTAGCGTGTTGGGTGGGTGTAGCGTGTTGGGTGTAGCGTGTTGAGCAGGTGGTGTGTCTCGTCTCCAGGCTCTTCCCAGAGTCTCTCCGTTGGCTCTTGGCCACTCAGCAGTACAGTCGCTCCAAACGGATCATGGAGCGGATCATCCAGAAGAACCAGGTGAACCGGGACGCCGAGGAGCTGTTGACAGGTACGCGGCCCTGGCGTAGCTCACAGAGGGAGGTCTGGGTGGATCTGGGGTAGAACAGAGCTGGTTAGCTGGTTAGTGTCTGTCTACCTGCTGGGAGTCGGCTTAGCAAACACTCAACAATATCTACGCAAATACCGAGTGCTTGGAGATAAGCTAGTTAGAGGAGTTAGCTATTAGAGGAGGAGAGTTGGGGACAGAGTGGTAGATTTGAAGACAAAGTCACATAAAGGGCTAAAGTCAGCACCACAGCCTAACACAGGGGTCGGCAACCCGCGGCTCTAGAGCCGCATGCGGCTCTTTGGCGCTGCCCTAGCGGCTCACTGGAGCTTTTTCAAAAATGTTTGAAAATGTAAAAAGATGGGGGAGAGAAATATATTTTTTGTTTTAATATAGTTTTTGTAGGAGACAAACATGACACCAACATTCCTAACGTTTTCCAATGCTGTAAGAATGTGAATAAATGAAACTAAATCAACATTTATCAACGAAGATTTGCGTCGTAGCCTGCGACACACGTTTCTATTAGCAGGGCAGGATGAGGCAGGTGGCTGTTGGAAACACACCGGCGGCGAGCTTGAAGACGTCACTCGCCAGAAAGCTCAACTTGGCCAAAGCAAAGCCACAAATGGAGCGAAATTGAAAGCCTCCCAACATCCGAGAAACTTGTCTATGACACATGAATGCTCTTCCTGACAATTATTGGAACACGAAGACATGCATTTGGGGTATTATCCATCTTTGGATCAACATGCCTGTGCGAACAGATATTTTCAAACATGAACTACATCAAATCAAAATATCGCACCCGCCTCACAGATGAGAGTTTGCAATCCTGCGTCAAGATTAAAGTTACATCTTACATGCACGATGTTGAGAAGCTGACCAGTGATGTCCGAAAACAGAAGTCACATTAAACGGGTTGTTTAGTGCCCAAATAAGGGGCATGTTATGCACGTTCCATTTTGTTGTTTTGTCGAATCGTAAAAATAAAAATAACATCAAAAATCAAATTTATTTATCAGGGTTGCCAACTCTCACGCATTGAGCGTGAGACACACGCATTTGACTGTCTTCACACGCTCACACGCCACACATCCGATTTCTCACGCCGAAGAAAATCTAGTTTATTTACCTCTGATCCACATATATGATTCAATGAGTTACTAGTTCGCTCTGGCGCCAACCACTGGATATCGATCGATCGCGATATAATACTTAATTTATGTCCATTATACACCCCGCCCGGTAACAATTTACGTTCGCCACCACCTCCAGGTTCAAATCTCACTCCAAGTGATCTTGAAAAGTTGGCAACCCTGATTTATTGAATTTCCTTAATTTCATCAAATCAATGAAACATAATTCATTTATTGTAATGAAGTTAAACTTGAGGCGGCATCCTACAACAGAGCAGTCACGTGGTGCGTCGGTCTCTACAGAACACACTGCAGGGAGAATAAACATTTAATCATGAATGCTCATTACGTATTTGTAGCTAACTTAGTCATTTTGATGGTAGGCTAATATAGATACATACAGCATGTGTTACCTTCATTATAAGGCTTATATAAGGCTTTTAATTTTTTGCGGCTCCAGACATATTTGTTTTTTGTTTTTTTGGTCCAATATGGCTCCTTCAACATTTTGGGTTGCCGACCCCTGGCCTAACAGGACATCAGCCCCAGAAACATACAGCCTAACAGGACATCAGCCCCAGAGACATACAGCCTAACAGGACATCAGCCCCAGAGACATACAGCCTAACAGGACATCAGCCCCAGAGACATACAGCCTAACAGGACATCAGCCCCAGAGGTATACAGCCTAACAGGACATCAGCCCCAGAGACATACAGCCTAACAGGACATCAGCCCCAGAGGTATACAGCCTAACAGGACATCAGCCCCAGAGGTATACAGCCTAACAGGACATCAGCCCCAGAGACATACAGCCTAACAGGACATCAGCCCCAGAGGTATACAGCCTAACAGGACATCAGCCCCAGAGGTATACAGCCTAACAAGACATCAGCCCCAGAGACATACAGCCTAACAGGACATCAGCCCCAGAGGTATATATAGCCTAACAGGACATCAGCCCCAGAGACATACAGCCTAACAGGACATCAGCCCCAGAGACATACAGCCTAACAGGACATCAGCCCCAGAGGTATACAGCCTAACAGGCTGGCCCCCTGGTCTCAGAGCTGGGAACACTCCCGCTGTTGTGCAGCTGTGCCTTCCACACAAGCCAAAGTGCTGAACGGCTGATGAAGACTCTGCTGGACAAATGGAGCGTGTAAACAGCCGTTGCCGCATGATCTGAGGACACAGACCAAAGCAATCAATTAACAATACAGTTATAGCTGTCACCACTCCAGAGATTTGACCCTGAATAGATTAGCCGTTCCTGGTCATCAGAGTGCGGTATCTGTCAGGGTGAGAGGGCTGGCTCAGATAATGGGCTGTGTGTGTGTGTGTGTGTGTGTGTGTGTGGGGCGGGGTGCGTGTGTGTGTGTGTGTGGGGCGGGGTGTGTGTGTGTGTGTGTGTGTGCGTGTGTGTGTGTGGGGCGGGGTGTGTGTGTGTGTGTGTGTGTGTGTGGGGCGGGGTGTGTGTGTGTGTGTGTGTGTGTGTGTGTGTGTGGAGCGGGGTGTGTGTGTGTGTGTGTGTGTGTGTGGGGCGGGGTGTGTGTGTGTGTGTGTGGGGGGCGGGGTGTGTGTGTGTGTGTGTGTGTGTGTGTGTGTGGGGGGGGGGGGGGGGGGTTTGTTGGTGTATATGTATGTGCGTTTTG